>NC_079195.1:16878499-17178499 GCF_029499605.1 Hyla sarda
CTTTTCATTTTGACAAGAGGTAAAAGGAAAAAAGCCCACCAAAATTTGTAATGCAATTTCTCCCTACTACGGAGATATCCCATATGTGGGCGCAAAGTGCTCTGGGGGCGCATAACAAGGCCCAGAAGGGAGAGTGCACCATGTACATTTGAGGTGATTTGCACAGGGGTGGCTGATTGTTACAGAGGTTTTGACAAACGCAAAGAAAACAAAACCCCACATGTGACCCTATTTCGGAAACTACACCCCTCACGGAAAGTAATGAGGGGTGCAGTGAGAATTTACCCCCCACTGGTGTCTGACAGATCTTTGGAACAGTGGGCTGTGCAAATTAAAAATTTTGTACAGCCCACTCCACTGTTCCAAAGATCTGACAGACACCAGTGGGGGGTAAATGCTCACTGTACCCCTTGTTACGTTCCTCAAGGGGTCTAGTTTCCAAATTGGTATGCCATGTGGGGGTTATTTTGCTGTCCTGGCACCATAGGGGCTTCCTAAATGCGACATGCCCCCGAGCAAAATTTGCTCTCAAAAAGCCAAATATGACTCCTTCTCTTCTGAGCATTGTAGTTCGCCCGTAGTGCACTTCAGGTCAACTTATGGGGTACCTCCATACTCAGAAGAAATGGGGTTACAAATTTCGGGGGGTATTTTCTGCAATTAACCCTTGCAAAAATGTGAAATTTGGGGGGGAAACACACATTTTTGCGAATTTTTTTTTTTTACGTATGCAAAAGTCGTGAAACCCCTGTGGGGTATTACGGCTCACTTTATTCCTTGTTACATTCCTCAAGGGGTCTAGTTTCCAAAATGGTATGCCATGTGTTTTTTTTTGCTGTTCTGGCACCATAGGGGCTTCCTAAATGCAACATGCCCCCCAAAAACCATTTCAGAAAAACGTACTCTCCAAAATCCCCTTTTCGCTCCTTCGCTTCTGAGCCCTCTACTGCGCCCGCCGAACAATTTACATAGACATATGAGGTATGTGCTTACTCGAGAGAAATTGGGCTACAAATATAAGTATACATTTCCTCCTTTTACCCCTTGTAAAAATTCAAAAATTGGGTCTACAAGAACATGCGAGTGTAAAAAATGAAGATTGTGAATTTTCTCCTTCACTTTGCTGCTATTCCTGTGAAACACCTAAAGGGTTAAAACGCTGACTGAATGTCATTTTGAATACTTTGGGGTTGCAGTTTTTTTATAATGGGGTCATTTGTGGGGTATTTCTAAGATGAAGACCCTTCAAATCCACTTCAAACCTTAACTGGTCCCTGAAAAATTGTGATTTTGGAAATTTTGTGAAAAATTGGAAAATTGCTGCTGAACTTTGAAGCCCTCTGGTGTCTTCCAAAAGTAAAAACTTGTCCATTTTATGACGCAAACATAAAGTAGACATATTGTATATGTGAATTAAAAAAATTATTTGGAATATCCATTTTCATTACAAGCAGAGAGCTTCAAAGTTAGAAAAATGCAAAATTTTCTAATTTTTCATAAAATTTGGGGATTTTTCACAAAGAAAGGATGCAATTTACCACAAAATGTTACCACTATGTTAAAGTAGAATATGTCACGAAAAAACTGTCTCGGAATCAGAATGATAACTAAAAGCATTCCAGAGTTATTAATGTTTAAAGTGACAATGGTCAGATGTGCAAAAAATGGCTGGGTTCTTAAGGGGTTAAAGAAGCCTTTCACATTTTTGCTTACATATTCCAGCAAGGTTATTACTAGAGAATAGTGTAACGTGTATGCCTTGTGCTTACCTGTTTTATTTGATGTGGCAGGTGTGGTGTCCCAGCACAGGATGTCGTCCTGTGGGGTAAAGATTGCCTCGGGCATCCCTGTTGTCTCTGTGTTGGGACCACTACTCCATAGTCTAATTTGTTATGTATTCCTGTGTTAGGCTATGCCTTAAAGGGGTATTCCAGGAAAAAACTTTTTTTATATATATATCAACTGGCTCCAGAAAGTTAAACAGATTTTCAAATTACTTCTATAAAAAAAAAAATCTTAATCCTTCCATTAATTATCAGCTGCTTAAGTTGAGTTGCTTTTTTCTGTCTGGCAACAGTGCTCTCTGCTGACATCTCTGCTTGTCTCGGGAACTGCACAGAGTAGAAGAGGTTTGCTATGGGGATTTGCTTCTACTTTGGACAGTTCCTATGACACGTGTCATCAGAGAGCACTTAGACAGAAAAGAACAACTCAACTTCAGCAGCTCACAAGTACTGAAAGGCTTAAGATTTTTTAATAGAAGTAATTTACAAATTTGTTTAACTTTCTGGAGCCAGTTGATATATAAAAAAAAGTTTTTCTGGATAACCCCTTTAACCCCTTAAGGACGCAGGACGTAAATGTACGTCCTGGTGAGGTGGTACTTAACGCACCCGGACGTACATTTACGTCCTTTGCATAACCGCGGGCATCGGAGCGATGCCCGTGTCATGCGCGGCTGATCCCGGCTGCTGATCGCAGCCAGGGACCCGCCGGCAATGGCCGACGCCAATACAGATCCCGTCATCTGCGGCAGTGCGCGATTTAAATGAATGATCGGATCGCCCGCATCGCTGCTGCGGGAACCCGATCATTCTGAACGCTGCACGGAGGTCCCCTCTCCTTCCTCCGTGCGGCTCCTGGCGTCTCCTGCTCTGGTCTGAGATCGAGCAGACCAGAGCAGGAGATGACCGATAATACTGATCTGTTCTATGTCCTATACATAGAACAGATCGGTATTAGCAATCATGGTATTGCTATGAATAGTCCCCTATGGGGACTATTCAAGTGTAAAAAAAAAATGTTAAAAAATGTAAAAGTAAAAAAAAAGTGAAAAATCCCCTCCCCCAATAAAAAAGTAAACGTCTGTGTTTTTCTATTTTACCCCCAAAAAGCGTAAAAAATAAATTTTATAGACATATTTGGTATCGCCGCGTACGTAAATGTCCGAACTATTAAAACAAAATGTTAATGATCCCGTACGGTGAACGGCGTGAACGAAAAAAAAGTCCAAAATTTATTTTATACATTTTATTTTAAAAAAATTATAAAAAATGTATTACATTTTTTTTATATGCAAATGTGGTATCAAAAAAAATTACAGATCATGGCGCAAAAAATGAGCCCCCATACCGCCGCTTATACGGAAAAATAAAAAACTTAGAGGTCATCAAAATAAAGGGATTATAAACGTACTAATTTGGTTAAACAGTTTGTGATTTTTTTAAGCACAACAGTAATATAAAAGTATATAATAATGGGTATGATTTTAATCGTATTGACCCTCAGAATAAAGAACACATGTCATTTTTACCATAAATTGTACGGCGTGAAAACGAAACCTTCCAAAATTAGCAAAATTGCGTTTTTCTTTTTAATTTCCCCACAAAAATAGTGTTTTTTGGTTGCGCCATACATTTTATGATATAATGAGTGATGTCATTACAAAGGACAACTGGTCGCGCAAAAAACAAGCCCTCATACTAGTCTGTGGATGAAAATATAAAAGAGTTATGATTTTTAGAAGGCGAGGAGGAAAAAACGAAAACGTAAAAATTAAATTGTCTGAGTCCTTAAGGCCAAAATGGGCTGAGTCCTTAAGGGGTTAAAGGAGTACTCCGGTGGAAAACAGTTTTTTCGTATCTACTGGCTCCAGAAAAATCTTAATCCTTCCAGTACTTAAGAGCCGCAGTGTGCTTCACAGGAAGCTGTTTTCTGTCTGACCACAGTGCTCTCTGCTGACACCTCTGACCATGTCAGGAACTGTCCAGAGCAGAAACAAATCCCCATAGCAAACCTCTCCTGCTCTGGACAGTTCCTGACATGGACAGAGGTGCAGCAGAGAGCACTGTGGTCAGACTGGAAAGAACTACACAACTTCCTCTGGAGCATACAGCAGCTGATAAGTACTGGAAGGATTAAGATTTTTACATAGAAGTCATTTACAAATCTGTTTAACTTTTTGGAGCCAGTTGATATGAAAAAACTTCCATCGCTCAGGGGAAGATAAAAGGCTGGCAGTAAGCACAAAGGTTTTGCTCAGTCAGCACAAAGTCTCTAAATTCAGTGTGGCTGTCATTTATCTCACATCTGCAGTCTCAGCAACTACAAGTCCCATCATTGTCGCTTGGCCCGGGAGAAGCTATCTCATCTTCGGAACGTGTAAGTTAAGTTGCCCTGGAGTCACAAACTGATCTATACACCCTGCACAAAGCTAGTATTTATTTAGCATTTACCGATAGTTAACTTCGTACTGGGACCTATTTTGTTTAATATCTTTATCAATGATATTGCAGAAGGTCTTGATGGTTCGGTTTTGGTCAGGGGTGGACTGAATCTACAAATCCAAATTACCCATAGGTATTCATTGGGATTTATAATACTATCTCAAATTTCCATTCAGGCTTACGCCTTCCTGGGACTAAATTCCCAAAACTCAGGAACCCTAACCAAGTTAATTAAAATGTAACTTTTATTTCTCTATTAAAAGTCTAAATTAGTGAGAAATCAAAAATAGTGAATTAAAACCACAGATCTTGGGTCAGATTGGGGTTGTTATAAATCATTCCCCTTTCTCATTTCCAGTTAATTGGATAGGTGTTCTCCACATTAGCCACCTTTATTATTGTGCGATAAATTCCTATTATTGCAACTCTGGTAATTGTTCATATGCTCTGGCCCAATTCTGCTGTTAAAATTGTACACCCCCCCCCCCCCCCTGATGTTTCACCGGCGGCCGTAACCGGTTTTATCAAGGGTTGGGGTGCAGAAGGTCTCGATGGTTCGGTTTTGGTCAGGGGTGGACTGAAAACACTCAGGGCCCCCTGCGATGCTCCGCAGCTGGTCACACTTCTGCCTCTATACCACCCAAATCTAAAATTTATATATAAGAAACACTTTAACGTGTTTAAAATAATTTTCCATGACCAATAATACCAATATACAAGGAGGAAATATATACCACCACACAATAACTGGATAATACCACCATACTGTACTGAATAAAACCACTATACACAGACCAGTATACTATACAGGATCTGTATACTATATAAGTGATTATATACAGGACCATATAGCGGTAGATACCAGCTGTACAGAGATCTGTATACAGGACCATATGGCGGTAGATATCAGCTGTACACAGGATCTGTGTACTATATAAGTGATTACAGTTACATCTAGGCAGCGTGCTCTTTCCTTTTCTTTTCCGTCTGAAAGACATGAAGGCCAGGCATGTGCATAGTTAGGTAGAAAGCTGTAGATAGGTAGTTAGGCAGCTAGGTTTGTAGGTAAGTAGTTAGGCATCCAGGTATAAAGTTATCAAATAGAAGAAATGGAAGACGGCACTCCGGTATTGGTGTCCAAATTCAAAAGGGTGGTTTATTGATCCCAATACATACAGAATGATGCAACGTTTCGACCTAACAATAAGGTCTTTATCAAGCAGTGCCGTCTTCCATTTCTTCTATTTGATACGTTTGCCTTGGTCAAGCTTGAGGATGGGCACCCACTAACCCTTGTAAGGGTTTTGAACACTGTGCATCTCCCATCATTTATACAGGTATAAAGTTAGGTAGCCAGGTAGTTAGTCAAGTATGTAGCCAGCACCACCTCCACCCAGGGGCGGATCCAGAGTCTAGTTTCTGGAGGGGCACTATCAGAGACAGAAAATAAGGTGTTGCTTATGGAAGTTAAAGGTAGGTAGTGTCTCCAGAAGGTAGTGGTCGCTAGTAGATCATGCCCCCAGGTAGTTAATGTCCCGCAGGTAGGTACTGATGCCCCTGTAGGTAAATCCCCCAGATAGCTTCACCCTGTATGAAAGCTTCCAATGTAGTTAGTAGATAGCCCTCCTATTTGTTTGGTAGTTTGTCCCAATATTAGCTAGGCATGAACATAGTAGATAGTCCCCCACATTCGGTAGGCTCGTAACATCATGGCCACGCCCCCCCCCCCTTGTGATGTCACGCCCTCCCTCTTAATGCAAGTCTATGGGAGGTGGCGAGATGGCCGTAGACTTACATTGAGGGGGCGTGGCATGACGGCACGAGGGGGGCATGGCCGTGATGTCACGAGCCTCCGGAGCCGCAGCCGGTGTTCGTTTAGAATGCCGGCTGTGGCGCCAGAGGCTTGTGACGGCAGGGAGGGGGTGCTGCAGGGGACCCCCGCAATCAGACATCTTATCCTTTGGATAGGCGATAAGATGTCTAGGGGTGGAGAACCCCTTTAAGTCATGGTGGGGCAGCCCCCAGCATGACACCCACTTGTGACGTCACACCACGCCCCCTCCATTCATGTCGATGGGGGGAGACATGACGGCCATCTCACCTCTCTCATAGACATTAATGGAGGGGGCTTGGCGTGATGTCACGACCACGGCCGCCTGAACCTTATCTCCTTTGAATAGGGGATAACATCTCTGGGGCGGAGTACCTCTTTAAGGTTACATCTCTTGCTGGTGGGAACAGGGTAATGGCAGGCCTCTTATGATCGGAGCTTTGAGTTTTCTCCTATCCTGACCTTTAGTGAGTGAGTGCCAGCTTCTATGGCAGGCATGTATGATATTGTGCAGAAGGGGTTAAGTTGGAATTTTCAACAGAAAAACAACTCAAGGCAATGTAGTATCTCCTGGAGGATTCAAGGTAGGAAGCTGAGATACAGATAAACAGATTCTGTATAATGGATCTTAAATGTGCTGGGAAACAATGTGGATACAATGTATCAAGGTCTCTACTTACTACATATTCAGGGCCGTTTGAAGGAATTTGGGGGCCCCAAGCAAAATGGACATGGAGGCCCCCCCCCCCCTTTGATGTTCACGCACGTCACGCTCTAGGGCCGGCGTCAGGACATAGTAACGCCGGCCCTTGAATTCTGGGAGCGCAACGTAAGCGAACGTCGATGTGATGCACATTAGGTAGGCAGTGTCCCCCCCCCCCCCCCATTAGGTGCAGCATAGTTCTCCCCACATTAGGTTGGCAGTGTTCCCCACATTAGGCAGGCAGTGTTCGCCCTTAGTAGGCAGGCAGTGTTCCCCCACATTAGGCAGGCAGTGTTCCCCCCCACATTAGGTGCAGCAGTGTTCCCTACCCATACCCCCTGGTGGGGGTATGACTGCTGAGACCCCCACCGATCACCTCGGTTGAAGTGGTTCTCCAGCTGTTGGAAAGCTAAAACTCCCATTATATCTGGAGAGCCTCTGGCAATGGGAGTTGTAGTTTTGTAACAGCTGGAGAGGCACAGATTGGACACAGTTTTACCCATCATCACTGCAGAACTTACAAGTGACTACAGCTCTGATGGGTCAGTCAGGAGAATATACAATGATATTAGTGACCTGAGTGACGTCTTCTGCCTTGAGTGATATCTTCTCTGTTATCTTTTCTTCTTCATCTGGTCCAGAGACCAGGTCTTCCTCCAGCTCCATCTTCTCTGCAGAGTCTGACATCCGGACATCATTGGCTCCTCACTGTCAGCAGATCCTCATCCTCTGTATGAAGACAGTAATCATTATAACCCTGCCAGAAAGTGTACCCTAAATAAATTACTGCCCCACACTGTACCCTGAATACTGCTATACACTGTACCCACTAAAAATAATACTGCCCCACACTGTACCCTGAATAGAATACTGCTCCACACTGTACCCTGAATATAATACTGCCCCACACTGTACCCACTAAACATAATACTGCCAAACACTGTACCCTGAATAGAATACTGCTCCACACTGTACCCTGAATATAATACTGCCCCACACTGTACCCACTAAACATAATACTGCCAAACACTGTACCCTGAATATAATACTGCTATACACTGTACCCTGAATATAATACTGCCACACACTGTACCCCTGAATACAATACTGCCATACACTGTACCCACTAAATATAATCCTGCCATACACTGTACCCACTAAATATAATCCTGCCACACACTGTACCCTGAACATAATACTGCTATTCACTGTACCCTGAATATAATACTGCCACACACTGTACCAACTAAATATAATACTGGCACACACTGTACCCTGAATATAATACTGCCCCACAATGTACCCTGAATATAATACTGCCCCACATTGTACCCAAAATAAAATACTGCCCCACATTGTACCCAAAATAAAATACTGCCCCACTCTGTACCCTGAATATAATACTGCTATACACTTAACCCACTAAATATAATCCTTCCACACACTGTACCCTGAACATAATACTGCCACACACTGTACCCTGAATATAAAACTGCTATACACTGTACCCTGAATATGATACTGCTACACACTGTACCCACTAAATATAATCCTGCCACACACTGTACCCTGAATATAATACTGCTATACACTGTACCCACTAAATATAATACTGCCACACACTGTACCCTGAATATAATACTGCCACACACTGTACCCTGAATATAATACTGCCATACACTGTACCCTGAATATAATACTGCCACACACTGTACACTGAATATAATACTGCCACACACTGTACCCCTGAATACAATACTGCCATACACTGTACCCACTAAATATAATCCTGCCATACACTGTACCCACTAAATATAATTCTGCCACACACTGTACCCTGAACATAATACTGCTATACACTGTACCCTGAATATAATACTGCCACACACTGTACCAACTAAATATAATACTGGCACACACTGTACCCTGAATATAATACTGCCCCACAATGTACCCTGAATATAATACTGCCCCACACTGTACCCTGAATATAATACTGCCCCACAATGTACCCTGAATATAATACTGCCCCACACTGTACCCTGAATATAATACTGCCCCACACTGTACCCTGAATATAATACTACCACACACTGTACCCTGAATATAATACTGCCCCACAATGTACCCAAAAAAAAAATACTGCCCCACACTGTACCCTGAATATAATACTGCTATACACTTAACCCACTAAATATTATCCTTCCACACACTGTACCCTGAACATAATACTGCCACACACTGTACCCTGAATATAAAACTGCTATACACTGTACCCTGAATATAATACTGTTACACACTGTACCCACTAAATATAATCCTGCCACACACTGTACCCTGAATATAATACTGCTATACACTGTACCCACTCAATATAATCCTGCCACACACTGTACCCTGAATATAATACTGCTATACACTGTACCCACTAAATATAATACTGCCACACACTGTACCCTGAATATAATACTGCCACACACTCTACCCTGAATATAATACTGCCATACACTGTACCCTGAATATAATACTGCCATACACTGTACCCTGAATATGATACTGCTATACACTGTAAACACTAAATATAATACTGCCCCACACTGTACCCTGAATATAATACTGCCACACACTGTACCCTGAATATAATACTGCTATTCAGTGTACCCACTAAATAAAATACTGCCCCACACTGTACCCTAAATACAATACTGCCATACACTGTACCCTGAATATAATACTGCCATACACTGTACCCTGAATAAAATACTGCTATAACCAGGGGGGGGGGGGTTATGGGGGGTTGATGAGGAGAGGTGCAGGGGGAGCACCTCTCATCACCCCCATAACACCCCTCCCTGCACCTCTCATGACCCCCGTAACACCACCCCTGCACCTCTTATCACCCCCATAACACCCCCTGCACCTCTTATCACCCTCATAACACCCCCCTGCACCTCTTATCACCCCCATAACACCCCCCTGCACCTCTTATCACCCCCATAACACCCCTCCTGCACCTCTCATCACCCTCATAACACCCCCCTGCACCTCCCATCACCCCATAACACCCCTGCACCTCTTATCACCCCCATAACACCCCCCTGCACCTCTCATCACACCCATAACATCCCCCCCTGCACCTCTTATCACCCCCATAACACCCCCCCCCCCCCGGCCAGTTTACTTACCCTGCCGCGGATCGTTGCAGCGGCGTGAGTCTTCTGCTGCTCCTGTCACTGCATGAGGAGGATGCTGGAGGTTCGCGTAGGGACGTAAGCAAGGACAGGTCAGGTGATTGGAGTGGACGTGCGTACCTGCGCGGGGCACGTGACGTCTCTACTCCCATCAGCCCCTGACCTGTCCGGTGCCGGCCCTGCGCTTTGTTTCTTAAGGGGCCCACGCCCTACAAAGGTAATTTAATTGAAATGTGCGGGCCCCCCGAAGTGCCCCGTCGCTACTGGATGTGCACCGGCTCTGCTCGGGGCCCCCAGCCAGCTCGGGGCCCCAAGCAATTGCTTGGTTTGCCGGTCCGGTAGCGACAGGCCTGTACATGTTATTATGACTATGATGGAGGAGTAGAGTCCTATACTTCATTCTGGGGCCTCCCACATCCAGTGATGGCGATCTTGATCTCGCTGGTGATGTCACAGATTGTTCTTTCTATCCGCTATATAGAATGTGTTTTACGTAGCATTCTGCTCCATTCTGTTAAACGGGTACTCCGCCCCTAGACATCTTATCCACTATCCAAAGTGGCGGGACCCCCGGGATCTCGGCTGTTGGACCCCAGACATGCGTTGCATGGGTAGGGCATCCGATGCACGAGCGGGGCATGGCCGTGGCGCCACGAGCCTCCGGCACTGCACCCGACACTAAGCGAATGCCGGGTGCAGCAGGGACAACGTGGGGGGGGGGGGGGTCGCAAGTTGCGGAACCTCCACGATCAGACGTCTTATCCCCTATCCTTTGAATAGGGGATAAGATGTCTAGGGGCAGAGTACCCCTTTAAGTCCAATTATATTATATATACTATTATATGGTTGGCAATAGTCTTTGAGATTTCCTCGGATTTCACCCATTAGTGAGCGTTTTCGGAATGTCCGCCCCACTAATGCGTTCTCTCGGCTTCAAGCCAAGAGGAAGCGATCCGGTAATAGAGGTTTATTTCTAATGATTAGCGTTAATCATGGTAAACTCCGCTTTATGTTCCACCGGGGAGATGAGCGGCTGCTTCATTCTTGCACACGTGGCTCCAGATTATTGATGGGGAAATTAAGACAAAAAAAGAAATCCTTCCCTGAAAGAAGGTGAAAATAAAATAAGGATCGGCCATTATAAAGACATAAATCAGACTAATTGTTACTACAGGACGTCCAATTGCAAGTGACTAATGTAATTATAGTGAAGCTGAAGATCACTGAGGAGGCGGCTAAAATTCACAAAATGTCAATTGTCTGTTTATTCCTCTCCCGGAAGACTGCATGTTACCCATAAATGTCTTGAATTCCTGCCAGAGTGACCGCTCTATATATGCATATAGCCATACGGTATGTATTGAGGAAGTAGAAGAGATTGTATTTGCTATACAAAAGACTGCCTCTAAGGCATGAAATAGGTAAGAATTAGAGAGTGCTGGGCCCCATGCAAAAGATCTAGACTAGACCTGTAAATTAGACTCCAGATCAGGCCCCTAAATCAGACCCTAGACCAGACCCCTAAATCAAACCCCAGACTAGACCCCTAAATCAGACCCCAGACAAGACATGTAGAATCAAACCCTAGACGACCAGGCCCCTAAATCAGACCTGAAACTAGACCTGTAAATCAGACCACAGAACCAGACCAATAAATCAGACCAGACCATTAAAGTAGACCCTAAACCAGATGCATAAATCAGACCCCTAAAGCAAACCCCAAAGCCCTAAATCAGATGGTATCCCAGACCCATAAATCAGACTTTGGATGAGACCTGCAAATCCGACCTCAGACCAGACTCTAAATCAGGCCCCAGACCAGACTACTAAATTAGACTTTAGAACAGACTGCTAAACTAGACCTCAGACCAGACCCTTAAATCAGAACCTAGATCAAACCACAGATCCCTAAATTAGAACATAGACCAGACCACTAAATCAGATCCCAGACCAAACCTCTAAATCAGACCCCAGACAAGACTGCTAAATCAAACATCAAACTACAGACTCCTACTAAATTAGACTTCCCACCAGACTGCTAAACTAGACCTCAGACAAGATCCCTAAACCAAAACCCAGATCAAATTCCTAAATCAGAGCACGGATCCCTAAGTTATAGTATAGACCAGACCGCTAAATCAGACACCAGGCTTCTAAATCAGACCCCAAACCACACTGTCAAGCTAGACCCCAGACCAGACCCCTAAATCAGACCCAAGACCATATTCCTAAATCAAAACATATCTCAAGTGCTAAGAGACTCCAAAAACAATCACTCCTCTTATAACGCTCCAGCACTGATATAACCTCAATACTTTTACTTCCATGTGTGTAACTTACCGTATATACTCGAGAATAAGCCAAGTTTTTCACCACGATTTTTCATGCTGAAAACGCCCCCCCCCCCCCCCCCCGGCTTATACTCGAGTGAACTCTCCGCCTGTCAATCCCTTTTCAGTGGTCTTCAACCTGCGGACCTCCAGATGTTGCAAAACTAGAACTCCCAGCATGCCCGGACAGCCATCGGCTGTCCGGGCATGCTGGGAGTTGTAGTTTTGAAACCTCAGGAGGTCCGCAGGTTGAAGACCACTGCGGCCTTCGTCATCATCCAGACCCCCCCCCTTAGGTTTTCTACTCACCTCCCCTCGGTGGGAAGGAAGGGTGAGCTAGTCCGGGCCATCTATGCTGCAGGGACCGTCCGGTGGGGAAGGTTAGTCGTTCCGGGATGTTCAATCCCTTCATCAGTGGTCTTCAACCTCCAGGATTAGTCGTTCCGGGCTGTCCATTTTCACCGGGGGGGGGGGCCTTCTTCTCTGCTCCGGGCCCGGCCCCGGACTAATGACGTTGCCTTGACGACGACACACAGGGACGCGCATGACCGTCCTTGTGCGTCGTTGTCAAGGCAACGTCACTAGTCAGGGGCAGGCCCGGTGCACGGAGAAGAGGGCCCCCCCAGTGAAAATGGACAGCCCGGAACGACTAATCCTCCCCACCGGACGGTCCCTGCAGCATAGATGGCCCAGACCTGCTCACCCTTCCTTCCCATCGAGGGGAGATGACTAGAAAACAAAAGGGGGGGGGGGGGGTCTGGATGATGACGAAGGCTGCAGTGGTCTTCAACCTGCGTACCTCCAGAGGTTTCAAAACTACAACTCCCAGAATGCCCGGGCATGCTGGGAGTTGTAGTTTTGCAACATCTGGAGGTCTGCAGGTTGAAGACCACTGATGAAGGGATTGACAGGCAGTGATGATGAAGGGGGGTGAGATTATGACGTGGGTCTGGATGATGACGAGGGTCTGGATGATGACATGGGGGGATGATGTATTTCCCACCCTAGGCTTATAGTCGAGTCAATAACTTTTCCTGGGTTTTTGGGGTGAAATTAGGGGCCTCGGCTTATATTCGGGTCGGTTTATACTTGAATAAATAGCTGCTAATTTCTATTATACAGGCTTTATGTGAATATAGAGCAAATGAGATGAGTGGCTATGGACACCTCTGGGTCCCATTAGGTTTGGACAGGTCTCCTGCCAGGCCCCATAGACATTATACTTTCATCAGATTCCAGATTGTCTGCGCCGGCTGAAATGATGTAAACTGTGTATTTCCTCTATAATGGGAAATGGTATCATTAACTAATGTTCTACCATGAACGAGCAGCCGGGACATTGGTAAATCATCACCGTCTACAGACCCCGGATACAGACATTATCTACCAGCCAGCGAGAGAACACAGCTCTGCTATACCAAGGAGCCGGCACATGCAATGCTGGAAGGAAACGATGAAACAATGTATCAAGGTTATTGTTTAAAAGTGAATTGAATTCTAGTCGTGTCTTGAGTTTGCCGATACAGGTGCATTGTAAGAGGACATCTTACATCTTATATTATTTGTAGGAGAATATAGAAGAATAGTGATAGGAAGACAAAGAGGCAGATTCTAAAAGGAAAACTCTGAAAGGTCCGGTCATCCAAAATTCATTCTTCCCCCCATTTGTTCATGAAAACAGCGACTGTATTGTACAGTAATGGCTATTCAATAGGAAATTCCACCATCGTCCATCTTCACGCTCTTGCTGTCTGCTCTGGTGTCCTGCCTCGGCCTTAAATACAAAGGGCCAGCACTGCCAAAGCGTCTTCTCTAGTCAATGCCCAGTCAGTCCCTGAATAATAAGACACTTCTGCTCTCAGTACATTGTGAAGGTATTTCATGTTGTAGAAGAATTCCACCTGCCCTAACCTCAGCTTGTCTTTTGTGATTTCTGTCTGCTGGTTTGATTCCGCACATTGGAGTCTACTATACATCTGCCTACCACCCATTGCTAATGTAAATTATAGATCCAATGTGGGAAAGTCCAAGGTTCTAAGGATTATGTCACTGCTCCTCACCTGCCCAATACCATCCCTACAGTGATCATGATGGGGACAGCATCATGTTTAGAGGAAACCAGGCACTGCCCATCACCCGCCCAATACCATCCCTACAGTGATCATGGTGGGGGCAGCATCATGTCTGGAGGAAACCAGGCACTGCCCATCACCTGCCCAATACTATCCCTACAGTGATCATGGTGGGGGCAGCATCATGTCTGGGGGAAACCAGGCACTGCCCATCACCTGCCCAATACTATCCCTACAGTGATCATGGTGGGGGCAGCATCATGTCTAGGGGAAACCAGGTACTGCCCATCACCTGCCCAATACCGGCCCTACAGTGATCATGGTGGGGGAAGCATCATGTCTGGGGGAAACCAGATACTGCCATCACCTGCCCAATACCCTCCCTACAGTGATCATGGTGGGGGCATCATCATGTCTGGGGGAAACCAGGTACTGCCCATCACCTGCCCAATACCGACCCTACAGTGATCATGGTGGGGGCAGCATCATGTCTGGGGGAAACCAGGCACTGCCCATCACCTGCCCAATACCATCCCTACAGTGATCATGGTGGGGGCAGCATCATGTCTGGGGGAAACCAGGCACTGTCCATCACCTGCCCAATACCAACCCTACAGTGATCATGGTGGGGGCAGCATCATGTCTGGGGGAAACCAGGCACTGCCCATCACCTGCACAATACCATCCCTACAGTGATCATGGTGGGGGCAGCATCATGTCTGGGGGAAACCAGGCACTGCCCATCACCTGCCCAATACCATCCCTACAGTGATCATGGTGGGGGCAGCATCATGTCTGGGGGAAACCAGGCACCTCCCATCACCTGCCCAATACCATCCCTACAGTGATCATGGTGGGGACAGCATCATGCAGAAGGGACGGGAATACTGGTCAGGGTTGAGGGAAAGCTGAATAGAGCAAAGTACAGAGATATTCTTAATGAAAATGACAACGCTGCCATATACTATATGCTTAATAGTGCCATAGGATGAACAAATATCTGTGCCTTAACAAAACTGCTACATAGTTCATTTAATAATGTTGTAAATAATAAGTTACAAGATGGCGGTCCGCTCAAGTGTAGATGGATTGATTTCAATATTCTGGTCAATCTATAAGGAGATATTCATTAGTATTGGCTGTAGGGAACTCAATCATTTCTGACAAGGGTCCCTTTCTTCTCCAATGTATCATCTCCAGGAGAGTTCATCTCCTATTGATGACATCCAAGTAATAGAACTTCTTCATGGATGAAATGTTCAAGTATTGAACCTACAACGATAATAGGATTATAGCTGGAGAAAAGGCGCAATGTGCCTCATTGGGTTTCATCAAAGAATTTGAAGGTCACCTTAAAGGGGGCAGATGTAGATGAAGACCTCAAGAACCTCAGATGGATCAGACTTATGAGGCTAAGAATATATAAGTGATCACCTTGGATGAAGGTTCTACCATAGTAAAACCTACTATAATGAAAACGAAGGGACATATGAGAGTTTTTTTTTTTTTATTTAAATTATATATTATATAAAAACATAGATTTTCTGAATGCTGACTATTCAAATATATATATTTTAATACATTTTGAATTATATATCAATAAATTGATATGGTCAATTTTAAGAAACATAATTTAATAAATTAAACTAATCAATTGTAATAAATTAATCAATCAAAAAATGTAAAATAATTGTCATGACATGACCCTGGGATTTTTTACATAAGCCTCAATTTGCAAAATAATTTGCAACTGATTTAAAATCTGGATTATATAAAACACATAGATTTTTTAACCCAGTTAATGCCTCTTTTTTATTTTAAGTATTAAGATCTAATTTAGTAAAAGCTATATGGCCAAGAGGGCAAGAAAATAATGTACTGTAGTTAGAAAATATAAATTGATAGACTCGTATGTAGGAGTTTACTGGAGGCTTGACGTAGAAAGAGCGCCCCGGCCAGGGATTTCCAGTCAGCTCCATGCATGCCACTTTCCAAAAGAGTGGGTGGTCCCAGAGTTATATTTGCCATTAGGCACCTGTGGCCTTTGCCTAGGGCAGCAATTTAAATATCACAGAGGTTCCCGTAATATCATGAAGATCCCACGAAAGTAAACACTTGAATCCAAAAGAACAAAAAACGTGAATACGGATCAATTACTTTATTGAGGTATAATAATTAAAAACTACCCTCCTCCCCCCCTTCCTTCTTCCCCTCTCTCCTTCCCTCCCCTCCCTTCCCTTTCTTTTCTAGACTCCAGTGATATGAACCCTGATTGGTGTGCTTTTTTATATGAACTGTTGACTTTCATTTTGTCACACAATTTCTTTGTATTCAAGGGGATGTACTACTTGCAGCGCCAAGGGACGGCTATGGGGGTGGCTTGTGCGCCCTCATATGCCAATCTCTTTATGGGCGCCTGGGAAAGGACCCTATTTTCTATGGACGCCCCACCACCACTTCTCGAAAGAGTCTTGTGGTGGGGACGTTACATAGATGATATTCTGATGATCAGGCTGGGCACTCATGCTGAATTAGAGGAATTCATGAGGTTCTTGAACTGCAATAATCGTAACGCTCAACGTATAAGGCCAGTAATTCCTCCGTTGACTTTCTAGATATCCGGATTTATAAAGACCAAGATGGATACCTACAGACGGATCTGTATCGAAAAAACCACAGCCGCGAATACTCTTCTCCACGCATCCTCAGCTCATCCCCAACACCTCACGCGTAATTTCCCAGTGGGACAGTTCTTAAGGGCTAGGAGACTCTGTTCAACAGACGGGGATTTTGAGAAACCGGCAGAAGATCTTAAGAAGCGCTTTAAAGAACGTGGATATAGTGGACATTGCATCCGTCGGGCCTACAACAGAGCCAAGAACAGCAATAGAGCTGACCTCCTACAGAAGTGTAAGGTAAGCTCCAGTGATGCCCCGATCAGATGCATAATGGAATTTAACTCAAAGAGCAATGCAGTAAGGGATATATAGAGCCACCATTGGTCCATCCTATTTACCGATGATATACTATCAAAGTCACTGGCCTCTACACCCAGCATCACATACCGACGATCCAGAAATTTTAAAGATACGCTTGTCCACAGTTTTTACTCTCCACATACTACGGGGTTCATCTTTGGTAGTAGTGGACCAAGAAATGGCAGTACATCATGTGGTAAATGTGTTGCATGTCCGAATATGGACAAAGCAACATCATTCCAAGATACTAAAAAAAGTCGCACTTTTGATATCCGTCATTCTATCAACTGTGGGACAAAAGGAGTAGTATATATTGCCACTTGTCTGTGCAACCTGATGTATGTCGGCATGACCAAACGAGAACTTAAAAGACGGATCCGAGAACATGTAAGGGACATTGAGCTGGCCAGAGAAGAAACAGATGTGATGCTTTTGAAGAGTATCCCACAACACTTTAAATTGATGCATAACTGCAATAGCTCATTGCTTCGATTCAGGGGGATTGATCATGTAGGTGAAGGCCCGAGACGTGGCAATTGGCCTAAGATGTTGGCCCAAAAAGAGACAAGATGGATTTTCCCTTTCTGTAGTACTCTCTATTCGCCTTGACTCAGCATGTGGTTTTAATCATTTATTTTCATATGTTTTTAATGCTTACTCTTTTCTTTATATATTTTTCTATATAGTTCGGTCCACAAGGATATTAAGTACCTTGAAGATCCTTCCTTATTTCTACAGCCGAGAGTGGAACTACATGGGACTCTTTTCCTGACAATACTGTATGGGACTTGATTGGTTTGGTCACTTTTTTTGGTGCCCCATGGATTTTTATTTATCTATTTTTTGTGGACATTATCTTTGTTTTATAGGTGCGAGGTTACCATGAGGGGGTAACCCAGCTGTATCTTATTTATCTATCATTATTTACTTATACTATTGATACTTTCATCCCTTGGTTCCCCTGGATCTCCGGGATTCAAAGGTTTGGTACTATATTTAGGCACAATTCTATTTGCACTTTTTAGGCACTGGGCACTTTATTGGTCCAATGATGGCATGGATCGATGTACTGTTTGTATTGACCAAAAATATATTGTTTATGAATTGTTTTCCTTTCATATTAGGTCATCACCAATTCACTCTTTTTTCCTCTTTTTTATGCAATCATCTCACAGGCTTTTCCTTTTTCCTCCTTCTCCCCTTCCCCCCCCTCCTCCCCCACCTTCCTTCTTCCCCTCTCTCCTTCCCTCCCCTCCCTTCCCTTCCCTTCCTCAGCCCTTTTCCTCCCCTTCTTCTTCTTTCTTTTTCCTCCCTCCCCCCTAGTCTCCCCCCCTTTTCTGTTTTTATCACCTTTAGCACTTACTCACCTTTTCACTGCATATACACCTTTTTGCACTCTCACCTTTTTGCACTTTCACATTTTTTTTCACCTTCTTTTATTGCGGCAATCACCTTATTTATTGCCTCTGGTGGAACTGGCCACTCCACCAGCTTTTTTGTTTTTGATTATTTAGTCAGTATACATAACATCGCAATTCCTGACTTATATGCAATTTTGCACAGTATTGGTCATTAATAATACATGTTTTTGCAATTATTATCACAGTTTTTTTTCCCCTCCCCCCTCATGGTTCTTCTTCCTCCCTCTATGAGAGGTGTTACCTGATGCACACTCGTTACATGGTCCACTTACCTTCTGTCCCATTAATCTTCCTTGTGTAGCGGTGTCTGCGGCGCCTCTTGGGCGCTGTTCTGGCGCTTCGCTTTCTTGGGGCGCGGTCGACACCGGCGCTCCACATGTGTATTTGTTTACATCGCTTCCTATTGGTTTATACTGACGTGGGGGCGTGCCTCTCCCCCGCATCACAGGTGCGCGCGACACTTCCGGTCGCGCGGCCTGTGAACGCGGTGGGATGGGCGCGGCCTCACACGTCGATATGTTTACATGCGATATGTTTACATGACGCCGTCCCGCGACCCAGATGTGCGCTCAGCTGGGCGCTCGGTCCGGTCTCGCGTTGATGCCATCGTGGAACCGTGATCGTGGCACCCACTCTGATTGGCTGGGGGTCTATATTTAATCCGGACCGGTCCGCTAGTAGATCACGCCCCGGAAGAAACCTACTGGTGGCGAAAAGTTGGGCAGTGGCGCTCCTCATTTGCACTTTTATACCACTTGGTAATATGAATATGCTTAATCTATGCCTTATTTATGGTTGGTTCTAACTCATTTGAGTGATCCCTATATCTGTTATTTGTTCCCTATCTGTTTGGGGTTTTTTCCTTGAGGTAGTGCCCTTTTTGTGCAGTCTCTCTTCTTTGTGTGTCCAGTTCTAAATTTTTAATTTATGTCATTGGATGTATATGTTGTTGCATAGGCCCTTTGGCCTTTATTGTTGTAGTTTTGAATGATTATTCCTCAATAAAGTAATTGATCCGTATTCACGTTTTTTGTTCTTTTGGATTCTAGGGCAGCAATTGTAAAATATCGATTAATCAAGGGATTTAGAGTTCTTTTCTTGCTTACAAAAGTCACACAAAAGTCGCATCTGCGCCTAGGCATTTTCTGTGTGACTTTTGGCTGTAAGCAAAAATCTACAAAAGAGCTTACCAAAGAAAATTTCAGTCGTCAGGGATTTGCGAAAGTCACACAAAAAATTGCAACCCCTCCAAAGCAGCGTAAATTTAAGCCAGCCCGGACCTGGCTTACAAAACCTGCTTTGGTGTGGGGGATTTCATATTTCCTGCTGTTAGCCGAGACCACCGCTCCTGCAGGAAATATGAAATCCCAGCGTACAAAGGAGCCTGGGCTGGCATCACTGTGCAGCCGCCCGGGCTCTGTCTCACCCCTGCTACTCATCCCCCCCCCACCCACTGTTCTCCATGTGTCACGCCCCCCACCCCCCCCCTACCACCGCCTATCTGTGCCTCACAGCAGCCCCGGCTCCACATCTCACACCTGCTGACTAGCCATCTCCCCTCACGTGTGTAACATATCCCCCACCGCCACTTATCTTTGTTCTGCTACTGCCGATCGCAGCAGCCCCCGCTTTACATCTCCCACCCGCCGGTTAGCATAAGGACTACAACTACCAGCATGCCCTTTCAGTGAGGACATGCTGGGAGTTGTAGTTGCCGGTAGTTGCGGGCAAGTGGCCAGGGAGAGGAGCTTGTCGGATGCAAGGAATAGGAAACTACACTGTAATTTCATATTTCCCGGCCTGAGCTGTGATTGGCTGGTTGGTCTTGTCCAATAACAGCTCAAGCCGGGAAATATGAAATTACAGTGTAGTTTCATACTCATTGCAGCCGGCCATCTCCGCTCCTCGGCCACCCGCCCGCAACTACCGGCTGTTGCAACTACAGCTCCCAACATGTCCTCACTGAAAGGGCATGCTGGGAGTTGTAGTCCTTACACTAGCCGGCGGGTGGGAGATGTGGAGCGGGGGCTGATGCGATCAGCTTGGTGGAAAAAAGATAGGTGACGGTGGGGGATATGTTACACATGGGAGGAGAGGGGGGTACGCTCCCCGGCTGCAATAAGCTATCAGCTGCTGCAACTGCAACTCCCAGCATGTCCTTATTGAAAGGGCATGGTGACAGTTGTAGTCCTGTAATGGCTAGCTGGCTGGTGGGAGATGTGGAGTGGGGACTGCTGTGACCGGTGGTGGTGGTGAGGCGGTGGGGGGATGTTACACACTGGAGGAGAGCGGCCGGGAAGGGAAGGGGGGTGGGTCTGCTCCCCGGCCACCCACCCGCAACTACCAGCCATTGCAACTACAACTCCCAGCATGTCTTCACTGTTAGGGCATGCTGGGCGTTGTAGTCTTGCAACAGCTAGCGGGCGGGTGGCCGAGGAGCAGCTGGTGCCCCCAGCTGTAGCTAAACTACAACTCTCATGATTGGAGTTGTAGTTTAGGAATGGGTTGCCTCCAGCTGTTCCTAAACTACAACTTCCATGATGGGAGTTGTAGTTTAGGAACTGGTTGTCTCCAGCTGTTGCTAAACTACAACTTCCATGAAGGGAGTTGTAGTTTAGGAATGGGGTGCCTCCAGCTTTTGCTAAACTACAATTCCCATGATGGGAGTTGTAGTTTAGAAACAGCAAGACTCCAGCTGTTGCTAACTTACAACTTATATCTTTCCTAGACAATGCTGGTTTATGGGCATTTTCTTTAAGGGAGGGCACTATAAATGTACTAACCTATTTTTCATGTTTTTTTCTTTTCATTTCAGACCCTTGAAATTCAGATTCGAATTCGGTAGACTACGTTGATGATTTTGTTTAATATTAATAAAATGGCTAATGAGGGCTTGTAGGGAAGTGTTTTTTGGAATAAAAGTTTTTTCAAAATATTGCGTTTTTTTGTTAAAATTAAATTTAGAGGCTTAGTAGTGGAAGCCGTCTTATAGATGGAATTCATTACTAAGCCAGGGCGTAACGTTAGCCACAAAAACAGCTCTCTCTTACCCACAATTATTACCCCGGTACCCACCACCACAGGGGTGCCGGGAAGAGCCAGTACCAACAGGCCCGGGGTGTGAAAAATGGCGCTCCTGGGCATAGGCGGTAACAAGCTGGCATTATTAAGGCTGGGGAGGGCCAGAAACAATGGTCCTCGCCCTCCCTGGTAATGTCAGTCTGTTGCTGTTTAGTTAGTATCTGTCTGAGAATTAAAATAGGGGGAACCACACTTTTTTTTTTAAATTGTTTAATTTATGCAAAAAACATGTGGGGTTTATTCGTATTTTCATTCTCAGGAAGATACCACCAAGCAGCAACAGACAGACATTACCAGGGTGGGCGAGAACCATTGTTATTATTACTGTTTTTGTGGCTAGCGCTAAGCCCCGGTTTAGTATTGAATTCCTTCTATAAGACAGCTTCCACTAGTAAGCCTGTAAAGCAAACTTAACCATTTTATTAATATTAAACAAAAAAACTGCTGGGCATCGACGTAGTCCAGTCATTCCAAAGAGGTCATCTGCATACACGGATCTCAAATAATAAGAAAAAAACACAGAAAATTGGTTAGTACATTTATAGTGCCCTCCCTTAGGGAAAAAGCCCATAAACCAGCTTTTCCTAACAGGGAGCCTCGCACATTTTTTTCACAACTGCGATTTTAGAGCAGAGAAATAAATGAGGAGAGGAGGTTCTGATGTCATTTAATGGTTTTTGCCTACGTGTGCTAAATAAATGGTATTCAAAAGCGATTTATTGTTTTTTGCTTATGTGAGCCAAATTTCTCAACGGTCTTCTTTTACAGCATTTTTAGATTACACTAAATTATCATTATAAAGGTATCCACTCAAAATTGATATTATTCAAATAAATGCAATATAGAATGTATAGGTATATCACATTGTGTATGCAGATACTATAAACATACTCAACTTTAAACAGTAGATTATATATATATATTTCCTTCAAGTCTAATGTGATTTTTTATGTTTCAGGAGAGGAGGCTGTCATTCTCCCTATAGGCCCCACCTTTCTCCTCCCACTCCTCTATGTCACTGGTCACCGCCCCCTTGAGTCTGGCTTTTTGTTTTCCCCCAGGTTTGGTCAGTCTTCAACAACCCTTGAACGTCTAGTATCTGACTGGATTTCTGTGTTACTTTACATCAAGAGACATCCAAGACACATGTAATATGTAACAATACCGACATTTATAAACACTCAAAGTGCAACATACAGGGCCAACATTCTCATCAAAAATAAATAAATAAAAATATGTATATATATATATATATATATATATATATATATATATATATATACACACACACACACACAGAGCTCTTTAAAAAAATAAAAAAAAAATTGGGGAAAAAAAATCACCTTCAATGCACATTGTTTATAATGCAATAAAGCATTAGCTGATTTTAAATACTTAGGTAATATTTATCAATTAAATAGTGATCACTTTTTTTAATATCTTATTTAATTTTTCTTGGCCAAACTTCTTCTTCTCTTGTTACTCCTGTAATATGATCAGACAATTAATCACATTTCCTGATACACTTCATTTTTTGGCATCCATCCTGTGCAACTGTGAAAACAAAAAACTTATTAGGAGATTAATGAAATATCATCAAATAGGTTCTTTTTGATAGGTGGATTTTCTTTTGTTCTACACCAATCTAAAAAAAGAATCCATTACATCACAAACAGCTTCACAGAGAAAAAACATTCAATGGTCATATTCCATATATTCCTGATTCATTAATACACATCCCACATATACAACATACCGTATTTATTGGGGTATACCACGCACCGGCCTATAACACGCACCCTCATTTTACCAAGGATATTTGGGTAAAAAATTGTTTTTTACCCAAATATCCTTGGTAAAATGAGGGTGCGTGTGTGTGCATGTGTTGTTTCTGACCCCGCAGAAGCCTCCAGGAAAGGCAGGGGGAGAGAGTCCGACGCTGCCCGCTTCTCTCCCCCTGCCTTTCCTGGGGTCAAGAGCCCTGCTGCCGTCGCTTCTCTCCCCCTGCTATCGGCGCCGCTGCCCCTTCTCTCCCCTGACTATCAGTGCTGCTGCCGATAGCCAGGGGGAGAGAAGCGGCGCTGGCAATGGGGCAGCGGCGCTGATAGCCAGGGGGAGAGAAGGGGCACCCATTGCCGGTGCCACTGCCCCATTGCCTCCCCCATCCCCGGTTGTATAATTACCTGTTGCCGTGGTCGGGTCCGCGCTGCTTTTGGCCTCCAGTGTGGCATCCCCTGCATCTTTGCTATGCGCTGTGAGACGCAATGACGAATGATGTCACTCATCATTGCGCCGCGCCGTGCAGCGCATAGCAACGACGCAGGGGATGCCACACCGGATGCCAGAAGAAGCGCGGACCCGACCACGGCAACAGGTAATTACACAACCGGGGATGGGGGAGGCAACAGGGCAGCGGCACTGGCAAGTCAGGGGGAGAGATGGGGCAGCGGCGCCGATAGCAGGGGGAGAGAAGGGCCGGCAGCAGGGCTCTGGACCCCAGGACAGGCAGGGGCAGAGAAGCGGGCAGCGACGTCAGGTCTCTGCACCTGCAAAAGCCGCTGCGGTTCATTGATTTAAAGCGCCCGCTTTAAATCATTGAACTGCAGCGACTTATCGGCGTATAACACGCAGATAGACTTTAGGCTAAAAATTTTAGCCTAAAAAATGCGTATTATACGCCGATAAATACAGTATTTTATATCATAAGAACCATCCTATGAACGTCATCACATAACTACATACACACAGCTTTCCTAGAGACCTACCACACTAAACACTCCTCCTCATCATCATCATCTTCACTTGCAAAGGCTCTCTTTATTTGATATATATAATATATCTCTTATTCAACATCCTATTAACAGGCTACCGAAATGTACATCAGTGCTAATTTCATTACCTAATTATTTTGATTATAATTATAACAGTCCAGATAACCACAATATAACCAAATCAAATCATCATTTGCTCTCAAGAATCACACTGCTGTATATGAATACTTCTGTCCATCAACCATCAGTATATTCCAAACTTTCAACTGCCTTAATCCCTTAAGGATCAGGGGTTTTTCCGTTTTTGCACTTTCGTTTTTTGCTCCTTGCCTTTAAAAAAATCATAACTCTTTCAATTTTGCATCAAAAAATTCATATAATTGCTTATTTTTTGCGCCACCAATTCTACTTTGTAATGACATCAGTCATTTTGCCCAAAAATCTACGGTGAAACGGAAAAAAAAATCATTGTGAGACAAAATTGAAAAAAAACCCCGCTGTTTTGTAACTTTTGGGGGCTTCCGTTTCTACGTAGTAAATTTTTAGGTACAAATGACACCTTATCTTTATTCTGTAGGTTTATACGATTAAAATGATCCCCTACTTATATAGGTTTGATTTTGTCGCACTTCTGGAAAAAATCATAACTACATGCAGGAAAATTTATACGTTTAAAATTTTCATCTTCTGACCCCTATAACTTTTTTATTTTTCCGCGTATGGGGCGATATGAGGGCTCTTGTTTTGCGCCGTGATCTGAAGTTTTTAACGGTACCATTTTTTGCATTGATAGGACTTATTGATCGCTTTTTATTCATTTTTTCATGATATAAAAAGTGACCAAAAATGCACAATTTTGGACTTTGGAATTTTTTTGCGCGTACGCCATTGACCGTGCGGTTTAATTAATGATATATTTTTATAATTCGGACATTTCTGCACACGGCGATACCACATATGTTTATTTTTATTTTTATTGAAACCGTTTTGTTTTTTTTTTATGGGAAAAGGGGGGTGATTCAAACTTTAAATTATCTTTATTCGCTTTTTTTTTTTTTCACTTTTTTTTTTGCAGTGTTATAGGTCCCATAGGGACCTATAACACTGCACACACTGATCTCTTATACTGATCATTGTTATCCCATAGGGACCTATAACACTGCACACACTGATCTATTACATTGATCATTGTTATCCCATAGGGACCTATAACACTGCACACACTGATCTTTCACATTGATCACTGGTTTCTCATAGGAAACCAGTGATCGATGATTCTGCCGCTTGACTGCTCATGCCTGGATCTCAGGCACTGAGTAGTCATTCGGCGATTGGACAGCGAGGAGGCAGGTGGGAACCCTCCGGCTGTCCTGTAAGCTGTTCGGGATGCCACGGTTTTGCCACGCTATCCCAAACAGCCCACTGAGCTAACCGGCACTTTTTACTTTCACTTTTAGCCGCGTGGCTCAGCTTTGAGCGCGCGGCTAAAGGGCTAATAGCGCGCGGCACCGCGATCAGTGCCGCACGCTATTAGCGGCGGGTCCTGGCTTCACTATGACACCGGGCCCGCCGTGATATGATGCGGGGTCACCACATGTTTTTCCATCAAAATGTTGATTCTCTTTTTTGTTTCTCTCTCAAAACAGAAAGGTAACTTAACAATAGTATGATAAATATGACACACATGAGCAAAACCAAAAGCAAGAAAAACAATGCCCACAGAACTCGCTTACCAAAGCAACAATGATAAATGTCCCCAAAATAATTTTGTTGTAGTTTCTGCCACCATGCTATGGTCTGTAAAAAGAACAAACAGGGTCAGAACAGAACAGAACTCTCTCATGTCTTTTTGGGGCAGTTAAAAACTGCTGACATATTTCCTTTAATACAGTGGTCTCCAAACTGTGCACCTCCAGATTGTGCCGGATAACCAATTGCTATCTGGGCATGCTAGAATTTATAGTTTTACAACATTGGGACAGCCACAGTTTTTAGACCACTACTTGAATACATGTGGCCCATACCTAAGACCAGTGTATGAAATGGTGATCGTCATAAATTTCCCTTATGGCTCCCAGTGCCCTGCAATACTAGGGTGTGGTGGAACCAGTGTGTACAATGGCAGTCTACTGTACAGCACAGAGAACTATGTACAGATACATGTTCCTCCATAGTGGTCACCCAGATAAGAAGTCAAGTGGTTGGTGAGAAATCTGAATCTTTGCACCAGGAGAAGCAGAGGAATAAACGGATTGCACTACAATGTCCTAATCCTGCTCTTTGTACAAGTACACGTCACTCTTTGATTCACATACATGGTTATTATTGTTACCTAGTTTCATAGTATGGTTAAAAATAAACCACACAAGCCCAAGTTCAACCAAGGAGGTAAAGAGAAGAATGAATGGAAGGTGTATGGGTGGATGAAGGGGAGGGGTGTGGGTGGATGAAGGGGAGGGGTATGGGTGGAAGAAGGGGAGGGGTATGGGTGGAAGAAGGGGAGGGGTATGGGTAGATGAAGGGGAGGTGTATGGGTGAATGAAGGGAAAGGGTAAGGGTGAATGAAGGGGAGGGGTATGGGTGGAAGAAGGGGAGGGGTATGGGTGGAAGAAGGGGAGGGGTATGGGTGAATGAAGGGGAGGGGTATGGGTGAATGAAGGGGAGGGGTATGGGTAGATGAAGGGGAGGTGTATGGGTGGAAGAAGGGGAGGGGTATGGGTGGAAGAAGGGGAGGGTTACAGGTAGATGAAGGGGAGGTGTATGGGTGAATGAAGGGAAAGGGTAAGGGTGAATGAAGGGGAGGGGTATGTGTGGATGAAGGGAAAGGGTATGTGTGGAGGAAGGAAAGGATGAAGGGGAGGGGTATGGGTGGATGAAGGGAAAGGGTATATGTGAGGGAGGGAAGGGGTATGGGTGGATGAAGGGATATGGGTGGAGGAAGGGAAGGGGTATGGGTGAATGAAGGGAAAGGGTATATGTGAGGGAGAGAAGGGGTATGGGTAGATGAAGGGATATGGGTGGAGGAAGGGAAGGGGTATGGGTAGATGAAGGGATATGGGTGAAGGAAGGGGAGGGGTATGGGTGGATGAAGGGAAAGGGTATATGTGAGGGAGGGAAGGGGTATGGGTGGATGAAGGGGAGGGGTATGGGTGGATGAAGGGGAGGGGTATGGGTGGATGAAGGGAAAGGATATATGTGAGGAAGGGAAGGGGTATGGGTGGATGAAGGGATATGGGTGGAGGAAGGGAAGGGGTATGGGTGAATGAACAGGGGAAGTATGGGTAGATGAACGGAATGAGTATGGGTGGTTGAAAGGAAGGGCTATGGTGTATAAAAAGGGTATCGGTGAATGAAAGGAAAGGAGTAGTGGTGGAGGAAGGTGGTGGTGGATTAAGATGAGGTGATGAGATTCTATACTTCTACATACACATTAATATTAGTATATGATACATTAATATTAATATATTCTAAAAGACGAGAGTCCATCAAGTTCAAGTGAATCAGATGGTAAAAAGTTTAAAGTTTTTAATCCAAACATGAAGGTGATCTATCCTGAGAGTTCCAGAAGTCCAGATTTGATGCGCTTCCATGTTAATTCATCTTATGGTCAGAACAGCTGGTCAACCCATACCAGCCATAGATCATGTGCCAACTTACATCTCAGCTCTTGCCAACATAGTCCGCAACTGGCACCATTACGTCCATAGAGGTCCCAAAGCAGAAGCATAGCCAAACGTGTATCTATACAACTATCAATATGCCAATTAGATACTAGAAATGCAGAGTCCAATTTATTCCACGGTAATGAAGACAGATTTTATTGTTTGTTATCACACGGGATCTACATATGTAAGGGGGATACGATGGAGATGTGATCTGAACAAAGACAGAAAAGAACCCATTATACCAAGGAATCTTCACATATAGGCAAGAACACAAACCATCTGTTCTATTCTAAAGACGTTCACCAACACCAGCTTAACCCTTTAGGACCACAATTCACTCCAACCGTGAGGATTCTATATATTTTTTTATTTTTTCAGTATTATTTGGGAGCCATAACCTTTTGACTTGGCAGTATGAGGACTTTTTTCTTTTGCTTAGTTTTTCTATTATTTGCATTGCAAACATTTTTTTTCTACATTAAATGTTTAAAAATGGAGTCTTGTGGGTGATGATCATTGCCCCTTCGATCACAGAGGCATTGGGCACTAAGCATAAGCTCCATTTGCCGTAAATTTATACCAGATGGACTCGGCAGTTAAAGGGGTATTCCAGGAATTTTTTTTAGTTGACTATGCTACAGGGGCTGTAAAGTTAGTGTAGTTCATAATATAGTGTCTGTACCTGTGTGTGATGGTTTTCTCACAATTCTTCTGTGATTTTCACTCCAATATTTATTTTTACCAGCATAAAAAATTACTGTTGTCTCAGATTTTTCCCAGCTTGCAATGCGGCCGAGAGCTGACATCACTAGTCAGCTGATGACAGGGAATCTGTCTGCTTCAGTGGGTGGAGGGATCGTTTGGTGGGAGAGAGATCAATCTGCAACTAATGCAACAGCTGTAGGCACCCTGATTGAAAACCACAGGTCTTTTGAATGGATGCAGCTCATTTATGTTTCAATGGGTGGGGTGGCTGATGTGTGGGAGGGAAATGGAATTGTGGGATTTGTAGTAAAAAGAAAAAAGAAAAGTCAAACAGGAAATACCAGTTCACAAAAAGCTGGCCACAGTGTTATGGTAATCTCACAACATAGCCATTTAGCCCCAAGACAAGCGCAGATCCTTCCTGTCTGCCAGGTATGTACTTAAATACAGTCACATCCCTTATGAGTCAAATAGCCATAAAATTGTGGCATGCTCCATCACAGGTTTCATTGCAGGTGTATTACTGGTAGGAAATGGTTAATGAAGGCTGTGGGGAAGTATTTACTGCAATAATCTGTTTATATTTTTTATTTTACTGTTGTCCATTACTAAGGAGCATAGCATTGGCCTGTTAAATGGCATTGCTACCCCACCCCCGTTATTACCCCGGGACCCATCACCATAGGGGTACCAGGAATAGCTGGGTATCATTATGACACAAGCATTAAAATGGCGCTCCATGACTGGGTCATAGCAGGCTGGTGTTATTTAGGGTGGGGAGTGTCAAAATGTATATCCCTTGCCTCCCTGGCAACATCAGGCTGCTAAGGTTTGCTTTGAATATCACAGTTTTATTTCAACCTCTTAAGGACGCAGGGCGTACCTGTACGCCCTGCGCCCGCTCCCGGTATTTAAAACGGGGTCACGCCGTGACCCCGCATCATATCGGGTCAGTCCCGGCGGCTTATGATAGCCGGGACCCTGGGCTAATAGCGCACAGCACCAATCGTTGTGCTGTGCGCTATTAACCCTTCAGACACGGTGATCAAAGTTGATCGCCGCGTCTAAAACGAAAGGAAAAGCTTCCCGGCAGCTCAGTCGGGCTCATCGGGACTATCGCGATAAATCCCCTTACCTTGCTCCATCGTGTCCGATCAGCGTTTGATTGCTCCAAGCCTGAGATACAGGCTTGAGCAATCAACCCCCTATTACACTGATCCATGCAAACTATGGCTTCGTAGGGATCAGGGTAAAAGATCAGTGTATGCAGTGTTATAGCCCCCTATGGGGGCTATAACACTGCAAACAAATTTGAAAAAAAAAGTTAATAAAGGTCAGTTAACCCCTTCCCTAATAAAAGTTTGAATCCCCCCCTTTTTCCATAAAATAAAACAGTGTAAATAAAAATAAACATATGTGGTATCGCCTTGTGTGTAAATGTCTGAACTATAAAAATATATTGTTATTTAAACTGCAAGGTCAATGGCGTACGTGCCCAAAAAAAATTCCAAAGTCAAAAATAGCATATTTTTGGTCACTTTTTATATCATCATAAAAATCGATCAAAAAGTCTGATCAATACAAAAATGGAACTGATAAAAACTTCAGATCACGGCGCAAAAAATGAGCCCTCATACCGCCCCATATGCGGAAAAATAAAGTTATAGGGGCGAAAATAAACGTATACATTTTCCTGCATGTAGTTAGGATTTTTTTCAGGAGTACGTCAAAATCAAACCTATATAGACAGGGAATCATTTTAACCGTATGGACCTACAGAATAAAGAGAAGGAGTAATTTTTACCGAAAAATGCACTGCGTAGAAACGGAAGCCCCCAAAAAGTTACAAAATGACATTTTTTCTTCAATTTTGTCGCACAATAAATTTTTTTTCCGTTTTGCCGTGGATTTTTTGGTAAAATGACTAATGTCACTGCAAAGTAGAATTGGTGGTGCAAAAAAAAAGCAATCATATGGAATTTTATGTGCAAAATTGAAAGCGTTATGATTTTTAGAAGGTGATGATGAAAAAATGAAAATGCAAAAACGGAAAAATGCTGAATCCTTAAAGGGGTACTCCGGTGAAAACCTTTTTTCTTTTAAATCAACTGGTGGCAGAAAGTTAAACATATTTGTAAATTACTTCTATTAAAAAATCTTAATCCTTCCAGTACTTATTAGCTGCTGAATGCTACAGAGGAAATTCCTTTCTTTTTGGAACACTGATGACATCACAAGCACAGTGCTCTCTGCTGACATCTCTGTCCATTTTAGCAACCATGCATAGCAGATGTGTGATAAGGGCAGCATGGTGGCTCAGTGGTTAGCACTGCTGCCATGCAGTGCTGGGGACTTGGGTTCAAATCCAACTAAGGACAACAATAAATAAAGCGTTATTATTATAATAACGTCAGCAGAGAGCACTGTGCTCGTGATGTCATCAGAGAGCATTCCAAAAAGAAAAGAATTTCCTCTGTAGTATTCAGCAGCTAATAAGTACAGGAAGGATTAAGATTTTTTAATAGAAGTAATTTACAAATATGTTTAACTTTCTGCCACCAGTTGATTTAAAAGAAAAAAGGTTTTCACCGGAGTACCCCTTTAAGGGCTTAAATAGTGGTACGAAACTAAGAGTTTTTATTTATCTTTCAAAAAAGAAAAGAGTGTGAGGTTCCCTCTATTTTTTTCAAAACACATACAAAAGTGCCAGCTTTAAAAACCATTTATTTTGCTACATAAGCCAGCCCGCTACCACTGATGCACACACATTTTTTGATGCTCCTGGCCTTATGTTACCTATCTCTTCCTGGTACCTCTCTGAAAGTGGATACCGGGGTAACAAGGGTGAGATAGCGATTAGCTAATGCTAAGCCCCAGTTTAGTGATGGACTCTATTATACGACTTCCACTACTAAGCCTGTAAAGGGAGAAGAAAAAAAAATAGCTTCATTACAATAAATACTCCCAACAGCCCTTGTTTACCATTTTGTTAACATAAAAAAAACAGGCCATCGAAGTAGTCCACCGAATCCGAAGTAATCCTCTGTATTCACAGATCTAAAAGACAAAAAAGAGAACACAGAAAAATGTCCATTAAGTTCATGAAAGCTAAGCTCACAAATTAAGTATTTACATACAATTTTTTCACCAAAAACATCCTCATTCCTGTTCTTCTGTAGTCCTGCCTCTAGGGATTTATTGTCTTCTTGGCTGCTCATTCAGCAGTCCTAGTGTGAGGGAGGAAGTGGGCGTGGCCCAGCATAGAGGCTGTGAACATAGCAGCCGGCTAGAGATGAGCGAACTTACAGTAAATTCGATTCGTCACGAACTTCTCGGCTCGGCAGTTGATGACTTTATCCTGCATAAATTAGTTCAGCTTTCAGGTGCTCCTGTGGGCTGGAAAAGGTGGATACAGTCCTAGGAGACTCTTTCCTTGGACTGTATCCACCTTTTCCAGCCCACCTGAGCACCTGAAAGCTTAACTAATTTATGCAGATTAAGTCATCGACTGCCAAGCCGAGAAGTTCGTGACGAATCGAATTTACTGTAAGTTCGCTCATCTATACAGCCGGCAGCTCTGAATCTTCTCTCTGTTTACAACTGCATGTGCAGAGAGAAGAAAGATCGGAGCTCAGATAGTAAAATGAATGAGGGCATGCAGTAAGGCAGAGTCAGGAGTATGCCCTGCTGTGCTATGAGCACAGTGCTGGCTCCTGCCTGTCTGATTGACAGGCAGGGAGCAGTGCTGAGCTTGTCTGTGCCCCGGCTGCAGTCTGAGATTTAGAACTTCAGCATGAGTCTGAAATCTATAAAAAGGGCTTGCGGCCAGGACTGGTAGGGAGACCCGTAGTGGTCATTTTTTCAAAGTGGAAAATTAAATAGAAAGAAGCATATTTTTTAATAACATGCAATTGTAAAGTTATTCTGCATACATTAATCTATAATATATCAAACGTTTTTTGGATGAAAGGTACCCTTTAAAGATTATCATTTTTCAAATTGCAAAAGCCACAAAGTAACTTTAAAAGAGAGCATGATAAAATCTTATTGTTCCCTGAATTTAGAGCATCAGACCTTGGCGCTATAAAAAACAAAAAGCAAATGACCTCAATCCCCCCATAATTTTTTTTTCTCATTTTCTTTTTGGAATACAAGGACATTGGCCCACGAAATGCCTTGTGACACGGTGCATTACAATCGCACTGACGCACATCATAATGGTTTCCACAACCCGCACAACATGACAAAGGTTGACCTAGACTTTTAGTTCCCATGACAACAATGACATCTAATATAACAGTAATGACAATATAATTGTCACGTAAACTAGAGCCTTTTAATGATAAGGATGGCTTCATATTAGAAAAGGGCTCAACGTCTGTGCTATACGTTGAAACAGGCATAACAGTGTTAGAACACTCAAGTTTCAGAAGACAGGAACATTGGTGGATGTGGATCTGCTAGACCTGTGTGGCAGATGACTCGAACCGTACCAGGGAGCAGAGTCTAAGGTGCTGCTGGTTTTCACCAGAGCCCGCCGCACAGCGGGATGGACTTGCTGCGGCAGGTGGCACCCAGGTCGCTGGCATGGCTTGACACAGGAGGCTGAGGAGATGCGAGGCACAGGAGGGACACGACAGCTCGTAGTCAGGATAGCAGAAGGTCAGCGCAGGTGGCACAGTAGTGTAGTCAGTAACATAGAAATTGGTCAGTAGGCAAGCTGCAAGGAGCAAGGTCTGGTTACGGAGCAAAGGATCAGATAAACGGCATGGTAATAACAGGAATGCTTTCTCTCAGGCTCAAATCAACAAAGATCCAGCAGGGAAGTGAGGAGGGTGGAGGAATTTATCAATGAGCCACAGGTGAATTACACTAATGAGCGCACTGGCCCTTTAAATCTTAAAGCTCCAGCGCACGGGCCCTAGGGGACAGGGTCACGCGCACCGGAGCAGCGAGGCAGAGGCGGGGGCAGGAGAAGCACCAGTTGAGTCACGGACTGGGGCTCGCATGCTGGCAAGTCCCAGCCCTGCCGGCAGCAGCAGGTAACGGGACCATGCTCTCACGGCCAGCATGTGCGGCCGGAGCGCATAACATAACAGGTGTGTTGACCCATACCATGGTGGGACGGTGGTTCACTTTAGTGGACTTTATGTAGTCTATTAATGACAATCTCCATATATATATATACACACGTTGGGACAATGTTATATCTATATTCTGTATTTTTCTGTGTTGGTGTGTATCCACACCTGATTTTCATACCTGATCAGTTTTTGCATGTTGTGTGCTTTGGTTAGGATAGTGTTAATGTTTTCAGCCAATAGGCTCCCGGGTGGGGTTATGAAGACACCAGCTTTCCGTGGCTACTAATTGCACTTTGTTTGCACATTGACCTTAGGGTCCATTCACATGGCAGAATTTCCGCTTATGGAATGCCACACAAATTAAAGCCCATTGACTCCTATAGGATTCCGCGCTCCCATTCACACTTCAGAATTTCTGCTTGCGGATTTTTATCATGTATTCGCATATCTAGATTTTAGCTTTGTTATGTTTGTACTTTATTTGGGGCTTTAGTGTTGTGCCTTGTATATATTTATAGGGATGAGCGAATCGAAAAATTTGCTTTGCAACAAATCTGAAGATCGCGGCGATTATATCGCACGAATCGCTTCATTAAAATTCATTTAGTGTGGTCCAGGCTGCAGGGCATCTAAGATGGTGGCTCCACATGTCAGGACATGGAGCAAGGAACTCTGGGAAGGCGGGAAGTAGGGTAGGTGGGATTACCCTGAATCACATGCATCCTATCAGTAGCCAGCTACCCCTGTGATGTCACAGCCCTATATAATCGGCAGTCATCTTGCGGCCAGTCACATCAGCGTTTTATTGCAGAGAGAGGGAGGGAGAGACAGACAGCAGTGTGTGTAACACAGAAAAGCATTTTTACAGCAGCCATTCACCTCAAGCCCAAATCCAGCCTAGAAGCACTGATAGGGAAGGGAGTGAGATTGAGAGAGAAAGTGCAATTTTGGTTGTGTGACACAGCGACTGTGTGCTGCAGCACCGGTGTGTACAACAACTGAAAAGCTAATAGTAGCCAGCCAGTTAGGGTGAGCAGAGCACTAAAAGCCATAATCCCCTGCTATGAGTGCCTATTACAGGTTGCGTAGTGGAGCGTATTGTCCTCTATTAAGTGTAACCAGTGAATACATAGGTGGTGTACGATTTTGTTCCTGTTAAGATCTTAAGGGCCTAGTTACTGTGAAAGCCAGCAAAAGTACACACCTGCTGGTGTTGTAGATAAATACTGTTTTAAGTGTAGTGGAGTGTAATGTACTCCCCTCATAAGTGCATACCACATACGTACATCTACGTGGTGTACAATTTTGTTTCTGTTATAGTCCTAAGGGCCTAGTTACCATGAAAGGCCAGCCAAAAGTACACACCTGCTGGTGTTGTAGACAAATACTGTTTTAAGCGTAGTGGAGCATATTGTACTCCCCTCATAAGTGCATACCATATACGTATGGTACGATTTTGTTCCTGTTTACCATAAGTGCATACCACGTACGTGGTGTACGATTTTGTTCCTGTTAAAGTTTTAAGGGCCTAGTTACTGTAAAAGGCCAGCCAAAAGTACACAACTGATGGTGTTGTGGACAAATAGTGTTTTAAGTGTAGTGGAGCGTATTGTATTCCCCTCATAAGTGCATATCACATATGCACATCTACGTGGTGTATCATTTTGTTCCTGTTATAGTTCTGAGGGCCTAGTTACAGTGAAAGGCCAGCCAAAAGTACACACCTGCTGATGTTGTAGATAAATACTGTTTTAAGCATAGTGGAGCATATTGTCCTCCCCTCATATACGCACTAATTATGTTAGGCAGAGAAGTGCCAGGACATGCCTAAATTCATCAGGCAGAGGTCGCAGCAGAATAATGGCAAGTGGAAGCAGGAGTCGCAGCGAGAGGCCTGAATGACACAGCCTGGAGTTGGAGGCAGCATGAGGAGACCATATACAATGGTGGCTGAATGACACAGCCTGGAGGTGGCGGAAGCATGAGTATACCATATAGTGGCTGAATGACACAGCCTGGAGTTGGCGGCAGCAAGAGGAGACCATATAGTGGCTGAATGACACAGCCTGGAGTTGGCGGCAGCAAGAGGAGACCATATAGTGGCTGAATGACACAGCCTGGAGGTAGTGGCAGTAGAAACGGAAGCCCTCAAAAGACACAAAATGGCATTTTTTCATAAATTTTGTAGCACAATGAATTTTTTTTTCCATTTCGCAGTAGATTTTTGGGTACAATGACTGATGGCATCACAAAATAGAATTGTTGGCACAAAAAATAACCCATCATATGGATTTTTAGGTGCAAAATTGAAAGGGTTATGATTTTTAAAAGGTAAGGAGGAAAAAACGAAAGCGCAAAAACGGAAAAACCCTCTGTCCCCAAGGGGTTAAAGGGTTTATCCAGGAATAGAAAAACAGAGCTAATTTCTTTCAAAAACAGCTCCACATCTGTCCCTAGGTTGTCTATGGTATTACAACTTGGCTCCATTCATTTCAATGGAACTGAGCTGCAGAACCACACCCAACCTGGAGACAGAGGGGGAGCGTTTTTTAAAATAAATTATCTATAAATATACCCGTATAAATCCCCTTTCTTTCCCATTCTAATGCTCGGTTTCAACTTCAGCAACTTGTCTTGACCACATCTACATGCCTAAATGCATTGAGTTTCTGCCATGTGATTGGATGATTAGCTATTTGTGTTAGCAAACAATTGAACAGGTGTGTCCAATGAGTGTATAGGCCAGTGTTTTCCAACCAGGGTGCCTCCAGCTGTTGCAAAACTACAACTCCCAGCATGCCCGGACAGCCTTCGGCTGTCCGGGCATGCTGGGAGTTGTAGTTTTGCAACATGCTGGGAGATGTAGTTTTGCAACATGCTGGGAGTTGCAGTTTTACAACAGCTGGAGGCACCCTGGTTGGGAAACACAGGTATAGTCACTTTAGGGTGTAGTTATTTGCACACTGTATAAAAGGACACAGACATCATCCAACAGGAGACAACGCTGCTCATTGGCTCTTATTGTGGCCCCCAAAATAAATGATCTCCCTTCTATGGGTCCAGCAGTGACCCGTTATATCCCATGTCAAAGAAAACTGTTTGTTAATGTTCTGCATCCCAGTATAATTTTTTTGTTTATTATATTACACTTTCCTTAAAACAACTTGGCGTACGTTGTGATAATAATTATATCTTCGGCTGACGCCGCTGACCCGCTGCCGAGGTGGTTGCTTAGCAACTGACGATCGCTGTAAAGAAATGTACATCCTTGTTTGAGTATCCGATTATTTAAAGTTCAATCAAAATAAAAAGTTGTGTCTGGAGAGCAGCGAAGCCGTTTCAGCAAATATTAGTAAGCGGATGATGAAGCTCTGCCCCCACCGGTGAAACCCGTCGGCCTCTGCCCTACCTGGTACTTGTTTTAATGAATCTAGCCTTTTGTTTGCTAAATCAGAAAGTGTCATGCATTCAGTTTGTATTGAATTGTACAAGATGAGAAGGACGGTGTTACATCTGCTGAGGTCTTGGGTCACTAATAGATGCAGCATTGTGTTACGAGTGGCCTGAAAACATAGTCCAGTATTTCCCAACCAGGGTGCCTCCAGCTACTGCAAACTACAACTCTCAGCAGGGGCGTAGCTATAGAGGTAGCAGAGGTAGCAGTCGCACCAGGGCCCTGGTGCCTAAGGGGGCCCCAAAACACATCTTCCCCACAAGAGACTAGTATTATAATTGGCATATGGGTCCCTGTTGCCGATTTTGCATTGGGGCCCAGAAGCTACAAGCTCCGCCTCTGACTCTTAGAATACCTTCTCGTTTCCCATCTGCAGGATCTTTGGGGCTCAGCCACAGTGACCATTGGATTCTAGGTCGTCTCTTTTACCAAGGTCCTTCTCCCCCGATGACTTAGTTTGGTGGGGCGGCAGCTCTATAAAGAGTCCGAACTTCTGCCTTGTATGGAGACCACTGAGCTATTGGGAACTATCAGTGCAGCTGACATGTTTTGTCCCCTTTTCCAGATCCGTGCCTCCACACAATCCTGTCTCTGAGCTATACAGGCAGTTTTTTTCCCCCCTCATGGCTTGGTTTTTGCTCTGATATACATTGTCAGCTGGGATACCTTATATAGACAGGGCTGTGTCTTGTCCAATCAGCCGAATTTACCCCCAGGTGACTCCGACCGAGGTGGAGAAACATCTCAGAGATGATTGCAAGAAATGGGAGGAGCCAGATTTTAGGTGTCATAGCAAAGGGTCTGAATACTTATTGATTTACTTTTTGATAAAAGAGCAACAATTTTTTTTAATTCTGTTTTCCCATTCTCCTTACGGGGTATTGAGTGCAGAATGATTAGAACCAGCCACCAAATTACAACTTGTGAAAAAGGTAAAAGGGTCTGAAGACTTTCTGAATACACTGTATGTCCTTACAGGACAGTATTATGGGCCTTATAGCATATGAACAAGCCAGGGCCAGTGGCAACGCACATGAGGGTTGTACTTTATTATAGTGTTAGGTAATGATTGTGTGAATTACACCTACATTGCACTTGTTTTAAGGTACTGTCCTTCAATGCTTATACTTTTCCTTTCTCTTGATAGGCGTTTGCTAGAAGTTTCTATGCAAAATCTCATCTTATTCATTCATCTGCTATTCTTTGCTCTGCCTTATTAGTTCATCTGTTGTCCTTTGCTCTACCTTTGCTTTGCTGTCTTTTGCTCTGCCTTTGCTTTACTGTCCTTTGCACTCCCTGCTGTACTTTGCTCTGCCTTTTCTTTGCGGCCCTTTGCTCTCTGCCTGTACTTTCCCTTGCTCTGCCTTTGCTGTCCTTTGCTCTGCCTTTGCTTTGCTGTCCTTTGCTCTCCCTTTTGTCCTTTGCTCTCCCTGCTGTCCGTTGCTCTCCCTGCTGTCCTTTGCTCTCCCTGCTGTCCTTTTCTCTCCCTGCTGTCCTTTGCTCTGCCTTTGTTTTGCTGTCCTTTGCTCTCCCTGCTGTCCGTTGCTCTCCCTGCTGTCCTTTGCTCTCCCTGCTGTCCTTTGCTCTCCCTTTTGTCCTTTGCTCTCCCTGCTGTCCTTTGTTCTCCCTGCTGTCCTTTGCTCTCCCTGCTGTCCTTTTCTCTCCCTGCTGTCCTTTTCTCTCCCTGCTGTCCTTTGCTCTGCCTTTGTTTTGCTGTCCTTTGCTCTCCCTGCTGTCCTTTTCTCTCCCTGCTGTCCTTTGCTCTGCCTTTGTTTTGCTGTCCTTTGCTCTCCCTGCTGTCCTTTTCTCTCCCTGCTGTCCTTTGCTCTGCCTTTGCTTTGTTGTCCTTTGCTCTCCCTACTGTCCTTTGCGCTCCCTGCTGTCTGTTGCTCTGCCTTTGTTTTGCTGTCCTTTGCTCTCCCTGCTGTCCTTTGCTCGGCCTTTCTGTTGCTGTCCTTTGCTCTGTCTGTAAATATTCATCATGGTATTAGGGAAGGTTACTCCCAAGATGTGACCTGGCCAATCAGACCCAAGCATGCATGCCCTTTCCCAAACAGACGTGCTTTTAATAAATACAATTGCCAAGCCTTTCTAAAGGAAAAGGTTGCAGTAACAACAGATAGACAACAAGATAGTCTGCCACTACCAATTCCTTAAAGGGGGACTCCACCATAAAACATATTATAGGGGATAAGATGTCTGATCATGGGGCTCCTGCCACTGGGGACCACAATCTCTGGGCCGGCAACGGCAGCATCCAGAACATGGAAGCTTGGAGCTTCCGTGTTCGTGACGTCACGCCACGCCCCCTCCATTCATGTCTATGGGAGGGGGCATAACGGCTACGTAGTAGCCATCACGCCTCCTCCCATAGACATGAATGGAGGGGTCGTGGTGGCTGTGGTCGGCAGTCATCCGGCAAGGAGAGGAGTTCGTCTGGGACCCCTGCAACCTCCGCTGCAGGATCCCAGTCATTAGACATTGTATTCCCTATCCTTTAGATAGGGGATAAGTTGTTTTCCGGCAGAGTACCCCTTTCAAGGAGGTTTGTGCTGAACCACAAGTTAGAGCTATAATGTTCCTCATCCTGAGTTACCAATATTTTCTTTTCCACTCCACCCAACTATGGTAATATGATGGGTGCCCAAGGATGTACGTACCATAGTGGCAGTCCATGCTATAGGGCCCTTGAAGAGAGGGGACCCATCCTGGTTGGTGACATTTCTTTCTCTACTGATAAGAAAGTGTGCAGAACTCCTCTCTACTGTCAGCGAATTAATGGAGGAGGGTACTGACCAGTATGCAAAGATGTCCTGGGGGGCAAAATCAGACACCATAATAGGAGGCTCATTCTGATATTTGCTATGTACGCCACTGAGGGTGCCTTTAAAATTACAACTTGTCCCTTAGCTCTCATATGGATAAAAATTATGCTCTTAAAAATGTAAAAAAAAATGCTGTAGACAAGAATTAAAAAAACGTTTAAAGAGTACCTGTCATGATCTTGTTAAATGTTATAATCCTCCCAGTTCACTGACCCATCATGATAAACCACCCCCTGCCTTTATTTTTACTATTTGTTAGTTTTCTACCTTGATATTGCTCTGTATTTTCTGCTCAGTCTCAGTCAGATTCACGGACTGGGAAGGGGCGTTCCCCAGCAGGCTGTGACATCATCTGAAGCCATATAGGGGAGAACTTCCACCCTCACTCTGCTACACACAGCCCAGAGCAGTTCAGTGTGAGATGAGCTATGATTGGCTAAGGCTGCACTCACCCCTCAGCACTCCAGACTGCAATTCCTGATTTTGGACTTCTGCCAGGCCAGCAGGAGTCCAAAGTCTGTGCAATAGATGGGGGGAAAATATACTCTGGACAAGTAGGGAGACACCTAGTGGCAGCTTTTTCAAACAAATATAAAACATAGAAAACTTCATTTAAAAAAAAAAAAGTAAAAAGCACATTAGAAAGATTTTTTATTTACCCTAAGAAGTGCAATAGCAAAAATTTTTTTATTGACAGTGCCCATTTACATCCTAAATCATACCGTGAGCCTATTGCTGTGACCTTTGGAAATAGACTACTATTTATGCATTTGGTTATTGATAGTGAAGTATAAGATGTGTCGTCGCTTTGTATTAGGATCGGACTATCCCACCAGAATAGTAAAAGATCTGTCACAATAATGGGTCCCAAAGGTCCGGTAGAAGATAACCCTACTGGAACTGTTCATTTCCTACTAGAGTCAATTACTTACGGGAAGATTCACAAATAACCTATTAGATCTTATTGATCATCTGTCCTTTGTGTACAATGAAAGCAATGAAGATCACAATGTTATTGAAAGCGAATGAGTGCGTTTTCTGTACATAGGGAGTTTATATATAGTCACATAGGATACGTTCACATGTACAGGATCCTGCGCAGATTGCAGAATTTGTAACTGCAGATTAGAAGCTGTTCTCGTTTACATTGAAATCTGCAGCAGAAAATCCTGTGGATCAAATCCTGCGCATCAAATCTGCGTACGTGTGAACTTACCCTTGAGCAGTGTTTCCCAATCAGGGTGCCTCCGGTTGTTCCAAAATCACATCTCCCAGCATGCCAGGACTGACTAGAAACAAAACTGACTAGAACAAGGCACTAGGAAACACAGAGATAATGCTGGAAACAACTGCACAGATCATACACTATAATCCGCACCATACTGTAAAAGCCAGCAATCTATAAAGCAGTGTTTCCCAACCCGGGTGCCTCCAGCTGTTGCAAAACTACAACTCCCGACATCCCTGGACTGACTAGAAACAAAACTGACCAGAAAAAGGCAATAGGAAATTCATAGAATGCTGGAAACAACTGCACAGTTTATACATTATAATCCGCACCATACTGCAAATGTCAGCAATCTATAAAGTAGTGTTTCCTATTTAGGATGCCGCTGGCTGTTGCAAAACTACAACTCCTAGCAAATCTGGACTGACTAGAAACAGAATGGGCTAAAAAAAACGCGCTAGGAAACACATAGAATGCTGGAAACAAAAGCACAGAGCATCCACTATAATCCGCACTATACTGCAAAATTCATCAATCTATAAAACAGTGTTTCCTCTACAATTCCAAGCATTCGGCCATCTGGGCATGCTGGAATTAGTAGTTTTGCAAAAGCCTGAGGCACCTTGATTGGTAAACACTGGTCTAAACATTAAAAAAAAAAAATAATAATAATTTGCAACCTACAAATAAATGAAATGCAATAAAACAAAACAAAAAAGACGTCCCTGATATAAAGGAGCTGAAGGGGTTTACAATCTATCATCCGGAATAACAGAGCGGTAATCGGAAATCATTAGAATCCCCATTTATTACTGCTCTACCATCCCCCGTAGTGACGCCACAATGTGTACAGGTCAATATATAGCTTTTTATTTCATGTCTCGGGGCTTCGGGGTCAATATTCATATAATTACGTCGTCCTGCACCAAACTGGGACCTGTCAAGGGGCCATTGTAAAGTAAAAGTCCTGCGAATATTCCCCCCGCGTTCAGATCCGCAATTAATGACTCTTCATTGACTATTTTCTGGCCTGAAAGCTACAAAAAAAATCCATCAGGGATAATCAGTCGCGGGCGGGGGGATTATGTCGCCTTAATAAACAAGGATGTCGCCGTGCGCGCAGTTTACGAGAAAGTATAAACGGCTCGCTCGCCGTGACACATAAGCCATGGTGTCCATTAAGCGTAAAAGGTCAACGCTGGGTACACAGCGAGGTATATATTAAATCTAAAAATTTGACCTTTTTTTTTATGTATCTCCCTTGGGACTCGATGAAGCTTATCTTGATATTTTCATTTCATTTTTGTTGACCAAACAGTACCGTATATACTCGAGTATAAGCCGACCCAAATATAAGCCAAGGCACCTAATTTCACCCCAAAAACCCAGGAAAAGTTATTGACTCAAGTATATACAGTAAGTAATTTGTTGCTAGACTGAATTTTTTTATTTTTTTATTTTTTATTTTTTTAATACACACACACACACACACACACACATTATATATATATATATATATATATATATATATATATATATATATATATATATATACACCGTATTTTTCGCCGTATAAGACGCACTTTTTCTTCCCCAAAACTGGGGGGAAAAAGTTGGTGTGTCTTATACGGCAAATACCTGTCCTATCGCGGCGGTCCCTGCGGCCATCAATGGCCGGGACCCGCGACTAATACAGGACATCGCGGTGATGACCTGTATTAACCCTTCAGACGCGGCGATCAAAGCTGACCGTGCGTCTGAAGCGAAAGTGACGCTAACCCGGCTGTTCAGTCGGGCTGTTCGGGACCGCCACGCGGTGAAATTGCGGCATCCCGAACAGCTTACAGGACACCAGGAGGGACCTTACCTGCCTCCTCGGTGTCTGCTCCGTGCCGGGATCCCCTGCATGGCCGGCGCTCTCCGTCATCATCACGTCGTCGCGCACGCCTTCCCGTCATCCAATAGGAGCGGCGTGCGTAACGACGTGATGGCGGCGACGGAGAGCGAGGATACCGGGCAGCAGAGACGTTCCGGAGCGACGGGGACACCCCGGGGACAGCGATGGAGGGCGACATCCAGGGCAGCGGTGACGGGTCCGGAGCGGTGGGGAGACGTGAGTATTACCTCCTATACCAGTGGTCTTCAACCTGCAGACCTACAGATGTTGCAAAACTACAACTCCCAGCATGCCCGGACAGCCAACGGCTGTCCGGGCATGCTGGGAGTTGTAGTTTTGCAACATCTGGAGGTCCGCAGGTTGAAGATCACAGTCCTATACTTTACATTGTATTTGGTTCAGAATCTTTATTTTCTAGATTTTTATCCTATAAAATTAGGTGCGTCTTATATGGCGAAAAATACGGAATATATATTTATTTATTTATTTATTGTATATATTTTTTTGGCATGTCTTTTTTTTTTTCTCTCTCTTTATCATCGCTGTCTTTGGTATGTACATTTTGAAGTAATATATTTTTTTTACATTGGTTTAGCTTATATGTGACACATGTTTGATAAATATGGTAAATTTTGATAAATAAGCAAAAAAATTAATAAAATACAATAAATAACTTCAGAAAAGCATCTTGTATAATCCTTCCTCTCCTCTGAGACTTTTTGCACAAAAAAGTCGTAGCTGCAGCTTTTTAAAAAGTGCTCTCCAAAGGCAGTAAATCAGGTCTGACTCGGCTTAGGGTTTGCGACTTTTTCTTTATGCCCATGTGCGACATTCGCACTTCATACATTCGCAACCACTGGAAAGTGAGAAGTGCTTTGGTTTAGACAATGATCACATGGCAGAATTTTTGAACATAATTTTGCATAATAATTTTGCAGTAAATTCTGAAATTTAAAGGGGTACTCCGGTGAAAACCTTTTTTCTTTTAAATCAAATGGTGGCAGAAAGTTAAACATATTTGTAAATTACTTCTATTAAAAAATATTAATCCTTCCTGTACTTATTAGCTGCTGAACACTACAGAGGAAATTCTTTTCTTTTTGGAATGCTCTCTGATGACATCACAGTTCTCTCTGCTGACGTTATTATAATAATAACACTTTATTTATTGTTGTCCTTAGTGGGATTTGAACCCAAGTCCCCAGCACTGCAAGGCAGCAGTGCTAACCACTGAGCCACCACGCTGCCCTTACCATACATCTGCTATGCACGGTTGCTAAAATGGACAGAGATGTCAGCAGAGAGCTCTGTGTTCCAAAAAGAAAGGAATTTCCTCTGTAGCATTCAGCAGCTAATAAGTACTGGAAGGATTAAGATTTTTTAATAGAAGTAATATTAATAATAGAAGTAATATAATACAAATATGTTTAACTTTCTGCCACCAGTTGATTTAAAAGAAAAAAGGTTTTCACCGGAGTACCCCTTTAATTGCCCTTTCACTTCAACGGAATTCCTGCCGGAGAAATTCTGCTGTGTGAATGGGACAGCCGATTCCCATTGAAGTGTATTGACTATAAATTCATGCAGAATTTTCATGAGGAATTCTATGCCCAAATTTTGACGTGTGAACGTAGCCTAAGGCCGCACATCCACAAAAGTTGCAAAAAAAAGTGCTTAGGCGCACGTGCAACATTTTGTGCATCCAAAGTAAGCACCACTCGCAAATGCAACGTTTTGTAGAGGGCAATGCATTTCCGTGCAGAATCAGCAGAAAGAATAGCCAAGTCTCTTATTTTTGCAAACGCCAGAATCGGGATTTCCATCTTCCCACGGAATTTCTCACGGAAATTACACTATGTGAACATAGCCTTAGATTTAATTCCCCACTTTGGTTGATGGTGTGTAGGATTTTTCAAGAGGATTTTTCAATGGCCACTGGAGGGCAAATATAGATTTAGGGTACGTTCACACGGGCGGATTTATTTGAGGGTTTTCCACTGCGTATTTGAAAGGGGGCAGGCTCTTCTCTGCTGTCCGCAGCAGATTTTCCGCGGCAGAATTAAAGCCGCAGACCCTACTGACTTCAATGGGGCTTGCGGCGGATTTTCCACAGCGTAAATTCCGCAGCGGAAAATCTGCTGCGGACAGCCAGGAAGAGACCGCCCCCTCTCAAATACGCAGTGGGAAACCCGCAAATAAATCGGCCCGTGTGAACGTACCCTTAGGGTGTATTCACACGTACAGTATTCTGTGCAGATTTGATACACATTATTTTGAGCTGTGTTCAGTCATTCAGTTTGCATTGAAATCTGCAGCAGAAAATCCTGCGCATCAAATCTGCTCCGAATACTGTACGTGTGAATGGACCCTTAGAGTCTGTTCATACAAGCGAATGTCTTGAAGATTTTCTGCAGCAAATTCTGCTACCATTGAATTCATTGGGTGAGCAAAAAATTAGCAAATCTGCCAATATTGCAGATTTTCTGTTAACCCATTGAAGTCAATAGTAGCAAAATCAGCTGTGGAAAATCCATATGGAATCAGCCCAGAATCTTCCCGTGTGAACGGACCCTTAGAAGGTATTCACACACACATAGGATCTGCAGCATATTTTATGCTGCAGATTTAGAGCTGTGTTATATAATTTAGTTTACATTAAAATCTGCTGTGTAAAATCCGCAGCTTCAAATATGCACAGGATGCTGTGGATGTGAAAGGACCCTTAGTGTACAATCACATGTGCATGTTTTGCTGCTGTGCGGATGGTGTGCTCAGCGTAGGTTTCAGCAGTGTTAGGTTTCCACAAGGGGTCAAGTCCTGGGAAAAAAGTGTGGGAACTCACCCAAGATTTCCACTCAAGGGCTGGTTCTGCTAATGGAAACTGTGTTCCTGCTGTGGAAAAAGGGCAGGAACCCCTTTCCCACACTTTCCTGTAGGACTTGAGCCCTGGTTTCCACCACACATTGCGATGATGGATTATATGGTACTCTGTTCAAAGTTTAGGAAATTTCTTTCTAACCTAACCCTGCCTTGTACTTCTCCACAACTTTATCCCTGACCTGTTTGGTGAGCTCCTTGGTCTTCATGCTGCTGTTTTTTGAGTAATTCCCTTGTCATGGTTGATCACCATGTCACGTAGGGCAGGGAAGAGTGAGCCCTAAGCTGACCCTAAACCTCTTTCCCTGCCTACTTACTCAACCTCCCTAATAGCAGCTAAAAATGGGCACCAGTCCCTTCCTACCTAAAGTGCAGGGGCGTCATGGTCAACACAAAATACTGATACTGTACAGTGGTCCCTCAACGTACAATGGTAATTTGTTCCAAATGAACCATCGTTAGTTGAAACCATCATATGTTGAGGGATACGTGCAATCTTAAGTATAGAAAGTTATACTTGCCTGTTCCCGCCGCTCCGGAACGTCACCACTGCCCTGGATGTCGCCCTCCATCGTTGTCCCCGGAGTGTCCCTGCCGCTCTGGACTGTCTCCGCTCCCTGGGATCGTCGCTCTTCGTCACTATCCGGCAGCAGCTGAAGCAGTCTGCACTGCCTCTTAGAGGCAATCGTATGTTGAAATTATCGTAGGTCGGGGCCATCGTAGGTCGGGGGGGGGGGGGTCACTGTACAAGTAGGGGACACACAGTCAACACACCAGAATACAGAATATGACTGGAATACAAAGAAACACAGAAAAGACATCAGGGAAACAAAGTATCAGGAATATAGCGAACAGCCAACAGCCTAAGAACCAAAACAAGATAAATGGCAAATGTGATAATGTGAACGGCAATATTTATCCAGGGATGCAGGGGATGTACAAGGTTAGACTGAAGACAAACACTATATAACCCAAGGTAAATACTAGAACAACAGGAACAGACACAAAAACACTCAAAGACCCACTGGTCTGAACATGGACCAAGAACAAGATACAAACAAACTGACTCCGATGTTAGCGACAAAGCAAAGCACAGGAAACGGAACTAACCATAGGAGAAACCAGAAAACATTACAAAACCAAACTCCAATCATGGAGGGACATAAATACCAAATCAAAATAGGCTCCAAGGGCACCACTGTGTGAACAGGAACTAGTCTTGGAGGAAATTCAAAATCCAAAACACATCTAAACACAGTTACATAGTTAGTATGGTTGAAAAAAGACAGACGTCCATCAAGTTCAACCAAGGAATTGAAGGGAAGGGGGATGGTTGGATAAAAGGGGAAGGGATGTGATTATATTTTTGCATAAGCATTAACGTTAATTTGTTGTAGGAATGTATCTAACCCTGTTTTAAAGCTTTATACTGTTCCTGCTGTGACCAGTTCCTGAGGTAGACTGTTCCATAAATTCCTAGTTCTTATGGTAAAGAAGGCGTGTCGCCCCTTTAGACCAAACCTTTTCTTCTCCAGACGGAGACGGCCCCCTTGTCGTTTGAGGGGGTTTAACCTGGAACTGTTTTCCCCCATATTTTTTGTATAGGACATTTATATACTTATATACGTTGATCATATCCCCCCTTAAACATCTCTTCTCAAGACTAAACAAATATCATTTTTTTCCTCTTTCCTCATAACTAAGATGTTTCATGCCCCATATTAGTTTAGTCGCACGTCTCTGCACCTTCTCTAGCTCCACAGTGTCCCTTTTATGAACTGGGGACCAAAACTGAACAGCATATTCCAGGTGAGGCTGTACCAATGATTTATAAAGGGGAGTATTCTAGACTATAGACTGTACCAATGCTTTATTAAGGGGGAGTATTATAGGCTATAGACTGTACCAATGCATTATAAAGGGGAGTATTCTAGACTATACTGTAGACTGTACCAATGCTTTATAAAGGGGAGTATTATGTCCCTGTCCCTTGAGTCCATGCCTCTTTTGATACATGACAATATCCTACGGCCTTAGAAGCAGCAGCCTGACATTGCATGCTATTCTGTATCTATGATCTACAAGTCACCTGATCCTTCTCTACCAGGGACTCTCAGTTTACCCCCCTAATACATACGATGTATGCAGGTTATTACCCCCTAAGATATACGATGTATGCAGGTTATTACCCCCCCTAAGACATATGATGCATGCAGGTTATTACCCCCTAAGATATACGATGTATGCAGGTTATTACCCCCCCTAAGACATATGATGCATGCAGGTTATTACCCCCTAAGATATACGATGTATGCAGGTTATTACCCCCCTAAGACATACGATGCTGCAGGTTATTACCCCCCTAAGACATACGATGTATGCAGGTTATTACCCCCCTAAGACATACAATGTATGCAGGTTATTACCCCCCTAAGACATACGATGCATGCAGGTTATTACCCCCTAAGATATACAATGCATGCAGGTTATTACCCCCCTAAGACATACGATGCATGCGGGTTATTACCCCCCCTAAGACATACGATGTATGCAGGTTATTACCCCCCTAAGACATACGATGTATGCAGGTTATTACCCCCCTAATACATACGATGTATGCAGGTTATTACCCCCCTAATACATACGATGTATGCAGGTTATTACCCCCCTAAGACATACGATGCATGCGGGTTATTACCCCCCCTAAGACATACGATGCATGCAGGTTATTACCCCCCTAAGACATACGATGTATGCAGGTTATTACCCCCTAAGACATACGATGTATGCAGGTTATTACCCCCCTAAGACATACGATTCTGCAGAGATTTATTACCTAGATGAATAACTTTGCATTAATCAATATACCCAGTAGATGCCCAGACACTTAGTCTATCCAAGTCATCTTGTAACTTATGCACATCCTCTATAGACTGTACCCCCCTTTATATACACAGCCCCCCCTCTATATACACAGCCCCCCTCTATATACATATCCTCTATAGACTGTACCGTGCTACAAAGCTTGGTGTCATCTGCAAAGATAGAAACAGAGCTGTTAATACCATCCTCTATACCATTAATGAATAAATTATACAGGAGCGGGCCCAGTACTGATCCTTGGGGTCACCGCTAATAACTGGGGACCAATCAGAATACGAATCATTGACCACCACTCTCTGGGCACGATCCTTAAGCAAGTTTATCACGCCTGTCACGCCCCTCTCCCATAGACTTGCATTGAGGGGGCATGGTCGTGATGCCATGAGGGGGCGTGGCCAACCCCTGCAGCGCAAAAACAGCGGTCAGAACATTTAGTTCCACGCAGGCCAGTTGAGAACCCCTTTAAATAACCCACCCACTGTGCTTACTGTCTGGGATCTGTAACCCTTACCAGACCAGGGAGCAACTTGCACAGACTAGACAGGTGAAGCCATTGGCTGACCGGGCATGCTGGAAGTTGTAGTTTTGCAACATCTGGAGGTCCACAGTTTGGAGACCAAGGGTATATACATTGAACTTAATATCAACATTAGTATTCATTGAGCTCTTAAGTCTCCATTATTTCCACTGACAGTATGGCTCATACACCTTTTATAGCATTTTTCTGAAATCATATTTAATCACATTGAGTGGCACAGACCATGGGTCTCATATATGAAGGCAGGTGGCCATGTTTTCTATGACCTCTCACATAAGGGCCTATTACATCCATTTACAGCCTCATATCTGGTATTAGTAGATGTTAATGACACTCGGTGTGAAGACGAAGTGTAAAGTGTACAGAGGCGAGGGCTGTAAATGGCTCACTAAAATCTCACAGGTCTGCAAGTGCCAAAAACATCTCCAATTTTACACTCCGCCGAGGGTCCATGCAGCTCCAAATCACCGAAAAACATAGGATAGAATAGATGTGCCAGACTATTAGACAGAGCACATTAGCGGGTTGTCATACCAGCGATCTCACGACTCCTACTCAGCTGAGGCTCTTCCCCTATTAAGGATTCACCTATATAGAAGACCCTCCACCATTATGGCTCCACCCATATAGAGGTCCCTCCCCTATTATGGCTTCACCCATATCGAGGCTCCTCTCCTTTTATGGTCCCACCCATACTGAGGACCCTCCTCTATTTAGGCTTCACCCATATAGAGTTCTATACCCTGTTATGGTTCCACCCATATAGAGGTTCCTTCCCTATTATGGCTCTACCCATGTAGAGGTTTATCCCCTATTATGACTCTATCCATATAGAGAGAGGATCCTCCCCTATTAAGGCTCCATTCCTATAGAGGCTCCTCTCCTATTATGGTTCCACCCATATAGAGCTTCCTCACCTAATATGGCTCCACCCCTATAAAAGTTCCTTCCCTTATGGCTCCACCTATATGGAGGTTAATCCACTATTATGACTCTATCCATATAGAGGCTCCTCCCCTATTAAGGCTCCACCCATATAGAGGTTAATCCCCTTTTATGACTATCCATATAGAGGTTCCTCCCTTATTAAGGCTCCATCCATATAGAGGTTCGTTCCCCATTATGGCTCTACCCATATAGAGGTTTATCCATATAAAGGCTCCTCCCCCATAGAGAGGATCCTCCCCTATTAAGGCTTCATTCATAAAGAGACTCCCCTCCCCCCCAATTATGTTTCCACCCATATAGAGCTTCCTCGCCTAATATGGCTCCACCCCAATAAAGGTTCCTTCCCCTATGGCTCCACCTATATAGAGGTTAATCCACTATTATGACTATCCATATAGAGGCTCCTCCCCTATTAAGGCTCCACCCATATAGAGGTTAATCCCCTTTTATGACTATCCATATAGAGGCTCCTCCCCTATTTAAGCTCCATCCATATAGAGGTTTCTCCCTTATTATGGCTTATTATGGCTCCACCCATATAGAGGTTTCTCCCTTATTATGGCTAATTATGGCTCCACCCGTATTGAGGTCCCTCCCCTATAATGGCCTCATCCCCTGTTATGTCTCCACCCATATAGAGGATCTAAACTCGGACCCAGGCTATGCCTTATTCCCTTTTTGGACTGAGCCGGGTTTCCTGCATCTGGTAAGATAGTAAAGAATTTCCACATGGCAGGATACCGTAAAGTGATGGGTACAAAACCACCTGACTGTACCCCGTATCTCAAGCCTACAGATACAGCAGCGTCGCCTCCCTTGATAATAAAACCACTTCCTTCTTTAAATTTTTCCAATAAATATAACATTCCTGATCCTGTATGGCGAACGGGGTAAATGCGAAACAAAGTCCAAAATGCTAATTATTTGGTCACATCACGTTCCAGAAAAAAAATGGAATTAAAATTGATCAAAAAGTCACTTACACATGTGCAAAAGGTGGTACCGATAAAAGCTACGGAACACGGTGCAACAAAATGAGCCCAATCTTAAGCATTCTTATTTTGTTATTATAGCTTGAAGCAGTGAAATAATAGAAAAGCATAAAATAATAGAAAAGCGTGAAATAATAGAAAAGCGTGTACCCGTGGGTATAGTTAATTGTATTGACCCACAGAACAAAGAGAATATGTAAGTTTAAGCGTAAAGTGCACTGCATAAAAATGAAACCTGCAATTTCCCCCCAAAAATAATATTCTTTTGGTTGCGTCATACATTTTATGGTAAAATCAAAGGTGTAATTACAAAGTACAATTGGTCACGCAAAAAACAAGCCTCAAATGGGTGTATTGTTTTTAATAGGCGAAAAGGAAGAAATGCAAAAATTTTAATAATCTGTATCCGCAAGGCCAAAATTTGCTGTGTCCTTAAAGGGGTACTCCCGTGGAATTATTTTTTTTTACATCAACTGGTGCCAGAAAGTTAAACAGATTTGTAAATGACTTCTATTAAAAAATCTTAATCCTTCCAGTACTTTTTAGGGGCTATATACTATAGGAAATGCTATACTTTTTAGATTTCTCTGATGTCATGACCACAGTGCTCTCTGCTGACCTCTGCTGTCCATTTTAGGAACTGTCCAGAGCAGGAGAAAATCCCCATAGCAAACATATGCCTCCTCTGGACAGTTCCTAAAATGGACAGCAGAGGTCAGCAGAGAGCACTGTGGTCAGGACATTAGAGAAATCTAAAAAGTAAAGCATTTCCTCTGTAGTATACAGCCCCTAAAAAGTACTGGAAGGATTAAGATTTTTTAATAGAAGTAATTTACAAATCTGTTTAACTTTCTGGCACCAGTTGATTTAAAAAAAAAAAAAAAAAAAGTTTTCCACGGGAGTACCCCTTTAAAGTGTTCCTATCATATAACAACAAAAAAATTATACTTCTATATGTTCCTCACCAGGTCATGCAAATACTTCACGTCTTTTTTATGTGTCTAACTTCTGTATTTGGTTCACAAATCCCTCTGTTCTGCTGCTCTGCTCACACATTTTGGCATCCACTGCTCAGGAAGGGTTGTGTCCGAGGCAAGCACTGAGCCCACCTTCACTCACCATGCATTTACTTCCTCCCTGAGTCTGCTGTGCAGTGCTGGGTCTCTTCATCCAATCACTGCAGACTGCTCTGTAACTCCCTCCTCTCTGTTTTAATGTTGCAGTCTGATAGGACAGGAGTGAGCACAAAGGATAGGTGATATATTTTTTTTTGTAATTTTAAGTATGAGACTTCTCCTTTAATGTTTTTGCTAAGATATACAACATATAAAAAGTTTTTGATTATGACAGAGCCCATTTAAGGGGTTAATCAAGGACTAGTGACACAGTTGCACTTTTATATTTGTGTTAAAGCGTGCGCTCCGGTCCACGTCCCCGAACCGGAGCGTCCGCCCCCTCGGCCTTCTGCCCCGGGATCCCGGCGTCTCCCGGTCAGTCACACTTGTTCTTTGATCCCGGGTTCCCTTGTGTCGGGGACGCGCCTGCCGTGACGTTCACGCGCCGCGTCCCAGCTCCACTCACCTGGCTCCCCGCTCCTTGCGCCGTCCTTCTCTGCGTCCCGGCGCGCGCGCGCCACCTTCAGTAAATTTAAAGGGTCAGCGCACCGGTACGCTGGTTCCTCACTTCCCCTGCCTTCCCTATAAAAGGCACCTGCCCCTTCCTTCTCTTGCCGGATCTTTGTGCCCTAGTGCCTCTGAGAAAGCGTTCCTATTGTGTGTATTGCCTTGCCTGTTGCCGAACCCGTTGCTACCGCCTACTCGCCTGTGAACCCTTGCCGCCTGCCCTGACCTCTGCTACGTCCGACTACGCTCCTGCCTGCTCCCTGTGTACCACGCCATATCAGCTGCCTGAGAGGTTGAGTTGCTACTGGAGGATACGATCTGGTGGTTACCGCCGCAGCAAGACCATCCCGCCTTGCGGCGGGCTCTGGTGAAAACCAGTAACCACTTAGAACCGGTCCTCTGGTACAACCCACGTCTTCGCCTCTCAGGTCCAGAGGATCCACTACCAGTCCAGCCGGTACGTGACAATTTGAGATGCATTGGAGCAATACAAATATGAATGCATAAGTATACATACCCTTTAAGGAATGTAAACTACAGAGCTTGGCGAGTTCCTCAGTCGTGAAATGGATGTAAAGTGTATAAGGCTGCGTTCACACCACGTTTTTGCAATACAGTTTCCGTATCAGGTTTGTGATGAAAAACGGATTCCTCAAAACCTGACTAAACTGTATCAAAACGTGTGTACAAATTTCAACCCGTATACAGTTATAAACCGTATACGGTTTGAAAAATGATTTAATGATGCATCTTTTGGTATACGGTTTTCAATGGATAGTCAATGTATACGGTTTTCAATATGGTTCCATACGGTTTTCCCATAGAATATGTATACGGGAACTGTATTGCAAAAACGTGGTGTGAATGCAGCCTAAAATACGCGGCTTTACCCCCAGGATTTGCTCTTTTATACTCCCCACTTTTTATATAGTCATGTGTTGTGAATTTTCTTAGTTTGGCGACTTGGATATGAAATATTACAGAAAACAAGACGCTTGTCACGCTATCCTGTCATCCACCACCATGAGGATGAAATGTTCGCGTTGCGCCCGGTTCTGTTGTCCGTCTTTCTTTCCGCTACAATGAGATGTTTTCTTGTATTAATTGCCGTTCCCGGCATCAATGATGAACGTGGCGGAGAGGCAACCTATCATTACATCTCACACGTAACATAGAGATGGGGAGGACAGGACAATACGTTCCCTTTATCAGGTGATGGTTTATGTGCGCACATTAAAAAACATTTATTATAATCTCAATGATATGCATCAATATCAATTATAAGCGCCTCTGTGTCCTATAATAAACCCATCACTTACTCAGGATTGTTCTCTCGGTATTCATAGTCAGAGGCGGAAATACAGTCTTGTGGCTCCCAGAGCAAATGGGCAAATTTTGGACCCACTCACAATAAATGTGATAGGGTATATAACAAAAATTTACACACACATATCTATATATATATGTATATATATGTATATATATAAAAAAAAAAAAAATTATATATATATATATATATATATATATATATATATATATATATTTAAAATATAATATATATATATATATATATATTTTTTTTTTTAAATATAATATATATATATATATATATATATATATATATATATATTTTAAAATATAATATATATATATATATATTTTAAAATATCATATAATATAATATATATATATATATATATATATATATATATCTCAACAACAAGAAACAAAAGTTTTCCGCACTCACCGCAAAGCTTCGGACTCCATGCTTCTACGCGGAAATGCCCACGGACCTGGACAGCACAGGATGCATAGCGCTCAGAGGCTATTACCGGCAATTTCGCGCACTGCGCGAAATTGCCGGTAATAGCCTCTGAGCGCTATGCATGCCGTGCTGTCAAGGTCCGTCGGCATCTCCGTGTAGGAATATCGAGTCAGAAGCTTTGCGGTGAGTCTGGAAAACTTTTGTTTCTTGTTGTTACAATATTTCTGAGACATCTATTTGCTGATTGTTTCCAGCACCTCGGCTAACTCCATTAGCATAGTCTTATTCACTGCACTGCTTCCCGCATAGTTGGAATTATTCCAGAATACTCTAGATTCATTCATTGCTGGTGGTGCCATCCTAAGAATTCTTTATTCACATGTATATATACATAGCAGGGGCGGGGGTGACGTCACACGGGGGGCGGAGTCGTGACGTCGCGATACTCCAGGCCCATGGTCGCCACCCGGCTGTTTGTGAACTGGCACCGCGGCATGCAGCTCAAACAGGTGGGTGGCGAATACAAGATTGCAAGGGTCCCCAGCGGCGGGACCCCCGCAGATGTCTCAGGGCCGGAGTACCCCTTTAAGCAAGTCCTGATGCTTATTGGGTATCCTATACCCTGAGCTGGGTTATCTCCCCTCTCCTATCCTCTCTCCTTGGAGTATACGAAGTTACCCAGTACTTGCCACTGCTTGTTGAGACGAAAGTTATTTCTTCCAAGCCACAGACAGACAGCTGTGACGCAGGTAACCTCTCCCAAAACAGAAGGGTCTGACAGTGAAAATCCAACACCCCCAAAATTTCTCTCCACCAACATCCTGTGTCATGGAGTCTGGAGGTCACCATTCACCTTAGACCGCCTTCGGTGGATTCGGTCGACTGTCTAAGGCAGTGTTTCCCAATCAGTATGCCTCCAGCTGTTGCAGAGCTTCAACTCCCAGAAAAGGCTGTCCGGGGAGGCTTGGAATTGTAGTTTTGCAACAGCTAGTGGCACACTGGTTGGGAAACACTGCCTTAGGGTACGTTCAGACATGCGGATTTACAGCGTATTTTACGCTGCAGATACGCTGCTGAATGACCTCTGTATAGAGCCTTTACATGTGCCTGCTCGGAGCGGCAATACGCCGCTACGAGCAGACACTGCGATGTGCGAGTCACGGCGCATGCACGATGTACTCACGCACATTGTGCGGCCGCTCCCCCTGCTCTATGAGCTAGGCCGAGAGCTGCCACGATGTGCGCGTATACTGCGCATGCGTGGGGTGACTCACACATCAAAGTGTGTCTGCACGTAGCGGCGTATTGCTGCTCCGAGCAGGCACATGTAAAGGCAGCATACAGAGATCCTTCAGCGGCGCATCCGCAGGGATCATGAAGGGATCATGTCTCACATGCTAGGCAGAAACTAATGCAGGGTCGACGAGCAAAAGAATAACCTTTGGCTGTCCAGGCATGCTGGAAGTTGTAATCTTGCAAGAGCTGGTGGCAAACTGGTTGGAAAACACTGCCTTATAAGGTCAGGTCTATGTGACCCTTATTGTGCCGATGTCCAGATACCCCATTTGGCAGGGTTAGCCCTACAATGGGTCCTGATGGGTCCATTGGACCAAGGTGGCACCATCACAGGGCAAATTGCCACTCGAGACAGTGGCGGACATACCTCCCAACCATCCCGGATCCGGTGGGTCATTCACGCTTTTGATGTGATGTCCCGCCACTGCCACCCCAGAATGACCCCCTAAAGTCCTGCATATAACTGTAAATGCCTCTTAATGAGGCACCTACAGTTAAATGTGGCACTTGTGGAAAGTTTGACCGGGTGAAGAGCCATCGGCTCTGTCAATCACTCTTGTACTCGCTGGCTGTACTTAGCCAGCAAACACAAGAGGCCAAACTCTTCCTCTGCGCTTCGGCAGCTCCGTCGCATGAGTGATGTCATCAGATGGGAGGGGGGTTACTGCTGGTAGCTTCCATGGGGGAACTACTATGGAGATACTGGCTTCTATGCGGGAATTGCTGCATAATATGGGGAAACTGCTGGCTTCTATGGGGGAACTGCTGCCTACTATGGAGGAAATGCTAGATTCTTTGGGGAAACTGATACCTATTATGGGAAAAATGATGCCTACTATGGGAGGGACTGTTGCCTATTATGGTGGAACTGCTGCCTACTATGGGGGAACTGCTGGCTTCTATGCAGAAACTGCTTCCTACTATGGGGGAAACCGCTGCCTACTATGATGGACATCTGCTGCCTACCTAATGTGAGGGACATCTGCTGCCTTCTATGGGGTAGAGAACAGAAGAAAGACAAAAAAAATGGGGCGCTCTCTCGCATGCTGTCGTAGGATGGAAAAGAGGGGGGGACCACCACCTCACCTAATGTGCTGTACCAACCTGCTGAGGGGATGCCACAGTGTGGGTCCAACACTGTTGGGAGGTGTGGTTCGCGGTCAGTGATTGCAGTATGCAGCTCTAACTCCCCTATCCGTATCCCTTAGGGTACGGAATGATCGACGGAGAATGGGTAGATAAAAGTGGGGAATTGTGTAGAGCGCTCCTGCTGTGAAAGGACGGACTCAGAACGCCACGTTTGCACAGGACAATTTATTAGAAAATGAAAGGACAACATGTTTCGGCGCTCACATGCGCCATCATCAGGTCCACAGGAGGATAAGAGAGATGCGTCCTGAGGTGCTGGCTGTGCTTGTGTGGCTGTGTGAGCCACACAACACAAGCGCAGCCTGTCCTGTGCAAACTGGCATTCTGAGTCTGTCCTTTCACAGAAGGAGCGCTCTACACAATTCCCCACTTTTATCTACCCATTCTCTGCCTTCTATGGCGGAATCTGGTGCATCTACCTCATGTGGGGGAATCAGCTGCATACCTAATGTGGGGGACATCTGCTGCCTACCTAATGTGAGGGACCTATGCCACCTACCTAATGTGGGGTAACTGCTGCCTACCAAATGTGGTGGGGACGACTTATGCTGCCTACCTAATGTGGGGGAACTGCTGCCTACCTAATGCTGCAGAAAAATGTGTGTTTTATTGCTGTGGAGCTCTTGAATATGCAGTGTAATTTAATGCACCAGTACAAAAAAAGGACATACTGGAAATAGAACAGTTTCAAAAACTCCTATATATTGGAATACTAATTTCCATCTTGGACCCAGGCAGCACAATGTCTTGGGCCAGCTCTTTGGTTTAGGCTTTGATGACTGATAGTTGCCAATTGCCCTTTACATTATGGGGCTATTCCAATCTTTTCTCCAGGACAGTAATATTGATGGTTTGGCCCTGTGGTAGGCCAAACAGAGAAAGTCAGCCTTGCCCCTGCTTATTGGAATAATCACTGGCCTTGCCCCTGCTTATTAGAAAAAGCTTGATTCCGAGCAAGTGGTTTGCACCGGAGGGTCCAGTAGAGAAAGAATGGTTAAAAGGAGTTTGAAAAGATAAAAAACATATGAGTTAATATATCATAAAGGTAAGAAACTAGCCCCCAAGATATATAAACAATGGAGTAATTGGGATGAGGTAGCCAAGCTGGCTCAGGGAGGGGAGGGAGGATTGGGAGGGTATAGAGTATTGTGATGTAATTGGGGGAATTTTTTTAATGTTTTTAATTTTTGATTGTATTGTTGATTTTGTAGGGAAAAAAAAGAATAAAAAAAAAAAGGAACAATCACTGGGCCCCACTGATGAAAAATGGTTGACCTATCCAGATAAATATTTGGGTCTCTGGATGCAGTGTAGCCATATAGTTGGTTTAGGAGTCTAGTGTCATAAAAGGGTGGACCTCTTGGTGTAGGGTGAGCTTAGGGTGGTCTTCTGAGTGTAGGGTGGCATTTGTTCTGCATCTGAGTATACAGTGCACTTAAGGTGGGCCTCTGGATATAGAGTGGGCATAAAGTGTTCCTATTGGTGTAGAGAGGCTTTTGAGTGTAGGGTAGGCATAACGTGAGTCTCTGAATGTAGGTTAGGCACAGAGTGGGTTTCTGGTGAAGGGTTTTCCCATTAAGTGGGCCTTTGGGTGTAGGGTGGTGAGAGGGTGTGCATATGGGTGTAGGGTGGTGAGAGGGTGGGCATCAGGGTGTAGGGTTTTTCCCAACGGGTGAGCTTCTGGGTATAGGGCGGCCATAGGATAAGCATCTAGGTGTACAATGGTAATAGGGGGGACCTCTGGATGTAGCATGTGCGTAGAGTGGTCCTCTTGATGTAGGGTGGGCATAAGGTAGGCCTCTGGATGTAGAGTAGGCATAGGGTGGCCCTTTGGGTTTATGGTAGGAATAATTTGGGTCTCTGGAAGTAGAGTAGCCATAGAGTGGGTTTCTGGGTCTATTGTTGTAATAGGGTGAACCTCTGGATGTAGGGTAGGCATAGAGTAGTCCTCTGGGTGTAGAGTGGCATAAGTTGGGCATCTGTGTGTACAGTGCACATTAGGTTGGCCTCTGAAAATACAATGGGCATAGGGTGCTTCTTAGTGTAGAGGGGATATATTGTATGGTAGTCATAAGGTGAGTCTCTGAATGTAGATTAGGCACACGGTGGGTTTCTGGGAGTAGGATAGCCATAGGGTGTAGGATGGTGTAGTTCTAGTGTCCCTTTGAAATTATTTTATGATTTGAGCCCAACACTGCCCTATCACGGGATCTCTCTGCCCGCACAGAATCGGCGCCATTCACTCTGGAATAAAGTTGATGACTTCACCTGCAGTTGGTATTCGTGAAGGAACTACATGTTGTTTATATCTTATTTTCCCGGCTAATCTGGGCATTATCCTTCATCATCAGATGTTGATTCATCAAATAACTACAAAGCAGCAGAAACAGCTGGATCCTGATCCTGGAGGACGCGCCTGTCAGTGCTGATTCTTTCATCTGAAACGTTCGTAGAGTTTTAATGCAAACAGGAGGTCGGGGATTTTTTTAAGTTATTTTTTATTTATTTTAAAGCTACCAGCAGTCTCTATATAGAGGTAACATGTAAAACACCGAAACGGACTGAGAGCCACTCGGGGACATAAACCGAGGTGTAAATTGGGGGGGTTGTGTGCGTGTGTGTGGGGGGGGGGGGGGGGGCTGAGGGTTTATCGGGGAATTTTTGTCAAATTCTAGTATGGGCCATATGACATATCAGGGCCATTTGTCTTTTACTCTGTTTTTTAAAATGCAGGTTTCCAGGTTGCTTATAGGAACATAACATGCAAGTTGCTGGGCCGTACAAAACATCTTCTCCTCCATTGACATTACTTCCTGCTCTGCTATTAACTGAAGTTACAACTGACAGACTTCCTGCTATACCTGACCCCTACTATAACCGATAGCTGCAGAGCAGGATGTGATGTGAGAGAAGTAGTAGTAGCTTTTACTGTATGTCTGGATCTCTTCAATCTTTTAACAACTCTATTAAAGGGGTACTCCGGTGAAAACGTTTTTTTCTTTTAAATCAACTGGTGGCAGAAAGTTAAACATATTTGTAAATTACTTCTATTAAAAAATCTTAATCCTTCTTGTACTTATTAGCTGCTGAATACTACAGAGGAAATTATTTTCTTTTTGGAATGCTCTCTGATGACATTACAAGCACAGTTCTCTCTGCTGACGTTATTATAATAATAATAACGCATCATTTATTGTTGTCCTTAGTGGGATTTGAACCCAAGGCCCCAGCACTGCAAGGCAGCAGTGCTAACCACTGAGCCACCATGCTGCCCTTAGCATACATCTGCATGGTTGCTAAAATGGACAGAGATGTCAGCAGAGAGCACTGTGCTCGTGATGTCATCAGTGTTCCAAAAAGAAAGGAATTTCCTCTGTAGCATTCAGCAGCTAATAAGTACTGGAAGGATTAAGATTTTTTAATAGAAGTAATTTACAAATATGTTTAACTTTCTGCCACCAGTTGATTTAAAAGAAAAAGGTTTTCACCGGAGTACCCTTTAACCCCTTAAGGACCAAGGACGTACCGGTACGTCCTTGGTCCTGCTCTTCTGATATAACGTGGGGTTACACAGTAACCCCGCGTCATATCATGGCGGGCCCGGCGTCATAGTGAAGCCGGGACCCGCCTCTAATAGCGCGCAGCGCCGATCGCGGCGCCGCGCGCTATTAACCCTTTAGCCGCGCGCTCAAAGCTGAGCCGCGCGGCTAAAAGTGAAAGTGAAAGTTCCCGGCTAGCTCAGTCGAGCAGTTCGGGATAGCCGCGGCTAATCGCGGCATCCCGAACAGCTGACAGGACAGTGGGAGGGCCCCTTCCTGCCTCCTCGCTGTCCGATCGCCGAATGACTGCTCAGTGCCTGAGATCCAGGCATGAGCAGTCATCCGGCAGAATCGTTGATCGCTGGTTTCTTATGAGAAACCAGTGATCAACATAGAAGATCAGTGTGTGCAGTGTTATAGGTCCCTATGGGACCTATAACACTGCAAAAAAAAAGTGAATAAAGATCATTTAACTCCTCCCCTATTAAAAGTTTGAATCACCCCCCTTTTCCAATAAAAAAAAAAACACAGTGTAAATAAAAATAAAAATAAACATATGTGGTATCACCGCGTGCGGAAATGTCCGAATTATAAAAATATATCATTAATTAAACCGCTCGGTCAATGGCGTGCGCGCAAAAAAATTCCAAATTCAAAAATAGTGCATTTTTGGTCACTTTTTATATCATTTAAAAATGAATAAAAAGTGATCAATAAGTCCTATCAATGCAAAAATGGTACCGTTAAAAACTTCAGATCACGGCGCAAAAAATGAGCCCTCATACCGCCCCATACACGGAAAAATAAAAAAGTTATAGGGGTCAGAAGATGACAATTTTAAACGTATTAATTTTCCTGCATGTAGTTATGATTTTTTCCAGAAGTCCGACAAAATCAATCCTATATAAGTAGGGTATCATTTTAATCGTATGGACCTACAGAATACATATCAGGTGTAATTTTTACCGAAAAATGTACTACGTAGAAACGGAAGCCCCCAAAAGTTACAAAACAGCGTTTTTTTTTTTCAATTTTGTCGCACAATGATTTTTTTTCCCGCTTCACCATAGATTTTTGGGCAAAATGAATGACATCATTACAAAGTAGAATTGGTGGCGCAAAAAATAAGCCATCATATGGATTTTTAGGTGTAAATTTGAAAGAGTTATGATTTTTTAAAGGCAAGGAGCAAAAAACGAAATTGCAAAAACGGAAAAACCTCCGGTCCTTAAGGGGTTAAGCAGTGTTTACTAACCAGAGTACCTCCAACTGTTGCAAAACTACAACTCCCAGCCTTTGGCTGTCCGGGCATACTGGGAGTTGCAGTTTTGCAATAGCTGAAAGCACACTGGTTGCGAAACACTGCTCTACAGAGAAAGAATAAGGCAGTTGAGCATGCGAAATAGAGATGAGCGAATCGAATCTGACAAATCCAAATTCCTCATGAATTTCAGGAAAAATTTGATTTGCAACGAATGCGTATATGGCTGCGATTCGATCACGCAAATTGCTTCATTAAACTCCATTTAGTGCGGTCCAGGCTCCAGGGCATCTAAAATGGGGGATCCACATGTGAGGACTAGTGTTGGGCATGAATAGTCACATTTTTAAATTTTTATCGCAAATTTGGGAATATATTCGCTATATATTCGAAATTACGAATATTCACTTTTTTCCACATATGCGCATATTCCTTCTTTTCACTTGTGGGCCAATTAGAATGATGCAGATACACTTATCAACAACATCCCTAGCAACCAATAGTAAAGTTGCCCACCCCTCATGGTTTTCTTCCTCGAATACGCGAATATAACGAATACGCGAAATTCGCAACTAAAGGATGAATATTCGTCTATATATTCGCGAAATATCGTGAATATGGCCAATGCCGTTAATCACTAGTGAGGACATGGGGCAAGGGATCCTGGGAAGGCAGGAACAAGGGTAGGCAGAATGACCATGAAGCCATAGGCGTGCGCAGCCTATTGCATTAGGGTGTGCACCCTAAAGCACAAACTCACGCCGCGCGCGTGCATATGCATATATATATACGCACACATACACACAGTTAGTATAGTTCCCCCACATTAGGTGCAGTATAGTTCCCCCACATTAGGTGCAGTATAAGTCCCCCCACATTAGGTGAAGTATAAGTCCCCCCACATTAGGTGCAGTATAAGTCCCGCCACATTAGGTGCAGTATAGTTCTCCCACATTAGGTACAGTATAAGTCCCCCCACATTAGGTTGGCAGTATAAGTCCCTGCACATTAGGTTGGCAGTACAGTTCCCCCACATTAGGTTGGCAGTACAGTTCCCCCACATTAGGTTGGCAGTACAGTTCCCCCACATTAGGTTGGCAGTACAGTTCCCCCACATTAGGTTGGCAGTTCAGTCCCCCCACATTAGGTGCAGTTCAGTTCCCCACATTAGGTGCCACCTAATGTGGGGGAACTGTACTGCACCTAATGAAGGGGAACTGTACTGCACCTAATGAAGGGGAACTGTACTGCACCTAATGTGGGGGAACTGTACTGCACCTAATGTGGGGGAACTGTACTGCACCTAATGTGGGGGAACTGTACTGCACCTAATGTGGGGGAACTGTACTGCACCTAATGTGGGGGAACTGTACTGCACCTAATGTGGGGGAAATGTACTGCACCAGTACAGTTCCCCCACATTAAGTGCAGTATAGTTCCCCCACATTAGGTGCAGTATAGTTCCCACACATTAGGTGCAGTACAGTCCCCCCACATTAGGTGCAGTACAGTCCCCCCACATTAGGTGCAGTATAAGTCCCCCCACATTAGGTGCAGTATAAGTCCCGCCACATTAGGTGCAGTATAGTTCTCCCACATTAGGTACAGTATAAGTCCCCCCACATTAGGTTGGCAGTATAAGTCCCTGCACATTAGGTTGGCAGTACAGTTCCCCCACATTAGGTTGGCAGTACAGTTCCCCCACATTAGGTTGGCAGTACAGTTCCCCCACATTAGGTTGGCAGTACAGTTCCCCCACATTAGGTTGGCAGTTCAGTCCCCCCACATTAGGTGCAGTTCAGTTCCCCACATTAGGTGCCACCTAATGTGGGGGAACTGTACTGCACCTAATGAAGGGGAACTGTACTGCACCTAATGAAGGGGAACTGTACTGCACCTAATGTGGGGGAACTGTACTGCACCTAATGTGGGGGAACTGTACTGCACCTAATGTGGGGGAACTGTACTGCACCTAATGTGGGGGAACTGTACTGCACCTAATGTGGGGGAACTGTACTGCACCTAATGTGGGGGAACTGTACTGCACCTAATGTGGGGGAAATGTACTGCACCAGTACAGTTCCCCCACATTAAGTGCAGTACAGTTCCCCCACATTATGTGCAGTACAGTTCCCCCTCATTAGGTGCAGTATAGTTCCCCCACATTAGGTGCAGTAAAGTTCCCCACATTAGGTGCAGTATAGTTCCCCCACATTAGGTGCAGTATAGTTCCCCCACATTAGGTGCAGTATAGTTCCCCCACATTAGGTGCAGTACAGTCCCCCCACATTAGGTGTAGTACAGTCCCCCCACATTAGGTGCAGTACAGTCCCCCACATTAGGTGCAGTATAGTTTCCCCACATTAGGTGCAGTACAGTCCCCTCACATTAGGTGCAGTATAGTTCCCCCACATTAGGTGCAGTATAGCTCCCCACATTAGGTGTAGTATAGTTCCCCCACATTAGGTGCAGTATAGTTCCCCACATTAGGTGCAGTATATCTCTCCACATTAGGTGCAGTACAGCTCCCCCACATTAGGTGCAGTATAGTTTCCCCACATTAGGTGCAGAATAGCTCCCCACATTAGGTGCAGAATAGCTCTCCACATTAGGTGCAGTATATTCCCCACAGACATACAGCCTTCAGCCATATACAGTGTATGGCTGGAGGCTGTATGTCTGTATACTGCCCCACTTCAGTGTTCCGACCACCGGTCCGGAGTCACGATCTACTGCTATGGCCTATAGACCACAGCAGTAGGTCCCGGGACTGGAGGACCGGTGGTCAGAACACTGAAGACGACGTGCTGCCAGCTCGTGTTGGTCACTTACCATTCCGGCCGGTGCGCGCATCCTCTTCCTTGAATCTCCGCTTCTCTGTTGTTATGGGCGCACGCATGGGACGTCAATGACGTCCCTGCGTGCGCTACTTCCCGGCGGCCCCTGTGTTTTTAAAGTTAACGCAGGGGCCGCTGCAGAAAGGTAACCGGGACATCCTTGTGTCCCGAAAAGATCTTTCAGGCCACAGGGATGTCCCGAATGTGGCGGGGGAGGGGGGGGGTCCTCTGTGGGCTGCTCAGTGGTGGCCTCGGATGCCCCCCTGGGCTTGATTAGGGTGTGTCTGGGCACACCCGGCACACCCCGTGCGCACGCCTATGCATGAAGCATGCAGCCTATCAGCAGCCAGCCACCCCTGAGATGTCACAGCCCTATATAATCGGCAGCCATATTGCAGCCAGTCACTTCAGCCTTTCACTGCAGAGACATAGATAGGGACAGACAGCGCTGTGTGTTGCACAGAAGCTTTTTTCCAGCAGCGATTTACCTCCTAGTCAAGTCAGCGTTCTGTTGCACAGAGGGACAGAGTGTTGTGTGTTGCACAGAAAAGCACTTACTGCAGATATTTACCTCCCAGTCACTGTCTACAGTGTTCTATTACAGAGAGGGATAGAGAGCAGTGTGTTGGACAGAACAGCAGTGATTCAGCTCAAGAACAAATCCTGCCTAGAAGCACTGATAGGGAAGGGAGTGGGATTGAGAGTGAAAGTGCAATTTTGGGTGAGGTACACAGCGATTGTGTGCTGCAGCACAGGTGTGTACTGCTGGTGTTGTGCATAAATACTTGTTAACCGTACTGTAGCACATTGTCCTCCCCTCATAGGTGCATGAGGTGCACTATTTTGTACCTGTTAAAGTCTCAAGGGCCTAGATACTGTGAAAGGCCAGGCAAAAGTACTCACCGGCTGGTGTTGTACACAAATACTTTTTTAAGCGTACTGGAGCGCATTGTCCTCCCCTCAAAAGTGCAGTGGAGAAGGACAGAGGTTGCAGCAGACTAGGGGGGAGTGGCAGCAGGATTCGCAGTGAGGGTCCTGAGCTCCCGGTATCACCTAGAAAACATGTCTCGACCAGCAACCCATTTGCCGTCATCGATTGGTTAACACGGTCATCCACTTCTTCATAAGTGACATCTGACACCCCCAGTCAACAGTCGATGGGTTCCTCAGACACAACCCTCAGTTGGCATGGCCCGGGAGCAGTCCCTGTCCTCCCATTGCCTTTGTCCTATGCTGTTCCCTCTCCCACAGAAGTATCTTATGCTGTGGGTTCAGATCCACTATTCAGTGAGGACAATCTAGAGGACAGTCAGCAGCTACTGCCCAGCCAAGAATTGGAGGAGACATCCGCTGCTTCCTACACTAGGTGGGCAAGTAGTGATGAGGAGAGCGGCGTGGGAGGTGGTGTTGTGAGCATTCAGGCTCCTCAAGCAGACACTGTTGAGGAACCTGAGGAGGACACAAGTGACGTGCAGATACAACTCGATGATGATGAGGAAGCCGATCGCACTTGGGAGCCGGGTGCAGAAGGGGCTTCATCATCATCAGTAGAAGAGGTTGGCAGGTTACCAGTGAGGCAGCAGCTGAGCCAGCAAGGTGGTAGCATGGTTGGCAGTCAGCGTGGTGGCAGAAGTGGAAAGTCTGGAGCTTCGCAGCAGCCTACCTTCCCGGGAGGTAGTAAAACAGGGGTTCCAGGAGTCAGTGGCAGTAGCAGTCAATCAGTGCGGACTGTTGGTGAGAAAATCAGCAACACGGCGGTGTGGCAATTGTTCATTAAGCATCCGGAGGATGTTAACCTGGCCACATGAGAGATGTGTTGGCAGAAGGTGAAACGTGGCCAGGGTCCCAATGTTGGCACCACGACCCTGCGTCAACATATGCAGCGTCACCATAAAGCGGAATGGGGGAACTGTGGCTCTGATGTCGAGGTCCAACCTGCTTCATCACCCATCTTCTGTCGCTCCAGATGCTCCTGCTCCTCCTAGCTCGAGTCAGTCATTCCACCAGCAATCCAGTCCCTCCCTTTTCAAGTGGTGGATTCTGCACCTTTCAGAGAACTGATGGCTTGTGCCAAGTCATCACTTATTTGCGAAGAAGGCAGTACCAGCCCTGCACAATTTTGTGGAACAAAAGATAGGCCAGTCCTTGAGCCTGTCGCTCTGTACCAAAGTGCACGTCAGCGCCGACGTGTGGAGCTGTAACTACGATCAGGGACAATACATGTCCTTTACAGTGGTTCCTGCACAGCCACAACAGCAACTTGGACAGGTCACGCCGTTTCTGCCTCCACGCTCTCAGGCCGTTAGTCCTGTGACAGTGTGCGACTCCACCTCCTCCTCATCCTCCACCATGTCCTCAGCCTCCACTGCACGGACAAGTCTCAGTGCCCCTCCAGCATACCATATGTGCAGGGCATGGCGGTGTAATGCTGTTCTTCACATGGTTTGCCTTGGTGAACGTCACACGGGGAGGAACTGCTAAAAGTCATTCATCAAGAAATCGATTCATGGCTTACTCCACTAAAACTGGAAATGGGAACCATGGTGACCGACAACGGGAATAACATCTTGTCTGCGCTGCAACAAGAAAGCACATGGTGTTTTTTGCACACCTTTCCTTTGGTTTGATTTAAAAAAAGAAATTTGGGAGCCGAAGCATATTATTAAAAGTTACGTTTTACGTAATGCATATCTTTAATAAAATTTTTACAAAAGAGACCGTTTTCTTCTGCCACTATATGTTCTTCTCATGCTGCTGCTACCTCCAGGCTGTGTCATACTGCCACTATATGTTCTCCTCATGCTGCCGCCACCTCCACGCTGTGTCGTTCAGCCACTATGTGGTCTCCTCATGCTGCCGCCACCTCCATGCTGTGTCATTAAGCCACTAGTTGTTCTCCTCATGCTGCTGCCACCTCCACGCTGTGTCATTCAGCCACTATATGTTCTCCTCATGCTGTCGCCAACTTAAGGCTGTGTCATTCAGCCACTATATGTTCTCCTCATGCTGCTGCTACCTCCAGGCTGTGTCATACTGCCACTATATGTTCTCCTCATGCTGCCACCACCTCCACGCTGTGTCGTTCAGCCACTTTATGGTGTCCTCATGCTGCTGCCACCTCCAGGCTCCGTCATTCAGCCACTATGTGGTCTCCTCATGCTGCCGCCACCTTCATGCTGTGTCATTTAGCCACCAGTTGTTCTCCTCATGCTGCTGCCACCTCTACGCTGTGTCATTCAGCCACTATATGTTCTCCTCATGCTGCTGCCACCTCCACGCTGTGTCATTCAGCCACTATATGGTCTCCTTATGCTGCCAACTCCAGGCTGTGTCATTCAGCCACTATATTGTCTCCTTATGCTGCCGCCAACTCCAGGCTGTGTCATTCAGCCACTATATGTTCTCGTCATGCTGCCGCCAACTCCAGGCTGTGTCATTCAGCCACTATATGTTCTCGTCATGCTGCCGCCACCTCCCTGCTGTGTCATTCAGCCACTATATGGTTTCTTCATACCAATGCCACCTCCAGACTCTGCCATTGTGCCGCAATGTGACATGTGACTCCTTGTTAGATTTGTTATTTTGTAACCACACTATTTATTTAAAGCAATCGCCAGGGCCCGGAACATTAAACTTGAGAGTGTAATATTAAATTTAAATTTCAAAAAAATCTACGTATTCTTTTCAAGACTGAGGCCCTATGGTCGTCAACGTCATATATTAGCTGTGGAATTACCAAAAGAATCCAATGAAACAGGTTGGAACAATAACAATAAACCATAACTGATTAAACTGTTGGGGACGGAGTGCGTACCAGTACGCCTTTCGCCCACTCCCTTTCTATAACACGGGGCCAAGCTGTGTTAACGGATCATAGCCATCATAGTGGTATGATGGCGCAGGAATGATTAGACGCAGCTTTCAAAGTCCAATGCCGCATCTAAAGTGAAAGTAAACTATTGCCGGTTAGCTCAGGGGGCTGTTCGGGATTGCTACGGCGAAATTGCGGCATCCCGAACAGCTGTAGGACAGCAGGAGGGTCCCCTTATCTGCCTCCTGGTTTCCGATTGCCAAATGACTGCTTTAGCCAGGCATTAGCAGTCAAGCAGCAGAATCATGGGAGCTATAACATTGCAAAAAAATAAGTGAAAAAAAATAGTTAATAAAGATCATTTAACCCCTTCCCTAATAAAAGTTTGAATTCCCCCCCCCCCCTTTTCCCATAAAAAAACAAAACAAAACTGTGTAAATAAAAATAAACATATGTGATATTGGCGTGTGCGGAAATGTCCGAATTATAAAAATATGTTGTTAATTAAACCGCACGGTCAATGGGTGCACACAAAAAAAATTCCAAACCCCAAAATAGCATATTATTGGTCCCTTTTTATATCATGAAACAATTAATAAAAAGCGATCAAAAAGTCCAATCAATACAAAAATGGTACCGCTAAAACTTCAGATCACGGCGCAAAATGAGCCCTCATACTGCCCTGTATGCAGAAAATAAAAAGTTATAGGGGTTAGATGATGACAATTTTAAAACATATAAATTTTCCTGCATGTAGTTATGATTTTTTCCAGAAGTGCGACGATATCCAACCTATATAAGTAGGGTATCATTTTAATTGCATGGACCTACAGAATAATGATAAGGTGTAATTTTTACCGAAAAATGTACTGCCTAGAAATGGAAGCCCCCAAAAGTTACATTTAACAGGGGTTAAATAAAACATTTGCAATTCCACAAATAGTAAGACAGTGGGCGGGGGGGGGGAGCGGGGCACTGAGAGGCAGGGGCTGGAACTGGTGGTAGCTTGCCTCGCTGCGAACCGCCAGCTCGATGCTCACCAGAATGGGTACTCAAAAAATTTTAATAAATTAAAATTAAATTAAAATTACATAAAAATCTCATTATTCTGTTCAATTTTGACAGTCTCCCTGCGGCCACATCCAGACGTTTTGCGGCAGTGATTCTAATAGCGATGCCTGTAATCTGCATGTCATACTGAATAACAGTATTATTTCACTAATACAGCACACTCCCTAAGCGTGTTAGGACAAAGTGTTCATCACCCCTATTGAGGCTCTCTATAGACCAGAAATGGCCATGTTTAATAATGATTTGCTGCAAATAAATTCGGAACAAAACAAAATTTTGCGGAAAATTCGGCAAATCGATTATATCGAATTTTTAAAAAATTCACTCGTCTCTAATGAGAAACACTGCTCTACAGAGAAATAATGAAGCAGCAGTTGAGCATGTACACTACAGTGTATCACAGCCCTTTCGGACCCTAGTAATAGATATAGTAAAACTTATACATTTTATTGGTATGCCTTAAAATTAACCTCCCTAGCGGTACGATTCCGTCTGGAAATTTGTACCAAAAGCGGTACAATTTTTTGCATTGAAATTCCACATCTCCCCCCATCACATTCCCCCTCCCTTGTCACATTTCCCCCCCCCCATATCACATTCCCCCCCTGTCACATTCCCCCCCCATATCACATTCCCCCCCTGTCACATTCCCCCCCCTTGTTGCATTCTCCCCCCCCTGTCACATTCATCCCCCTGTCACATTCTCCCCCCTTGTTACACTCTCCCCCCCCCTGTCACATTCATCCCCCCCTGTCACATTCCCCCCTTGTTACATTCTCCCCCCCCCCCCCTTGTTACCTTCTCCTCCCTCCATGTTACATTCCACTCCCCCCCTGTCACATCCCCCCTTTGTCACATTCCTCCCCCCTGTCACATCCCCCCCCCCCCTTGTCACATTCTCCCCTCTGTCACATTCCCCCCTATGTCACATTCCCCCCCCCTTGTCACATTCCCCCCCCCCCCCCCTTGTTTCATTCTCCCCTGTGTCACATTCCCCCCTCTGTCACCTTCTTGTCCTGCAGCAAATACATTAGGTTTGCCGGGCAGATTTCAAACCTAGTGTATTTGCTGCAGAACAAGCCCTTTCCCCTTCAGCCAATCACAGGCTTTACACCACTGCGGCCTGTGATTGGCTGAAAAGTGAAAGGTCCTGTAAGATGAATAGAGCAGTGAACAGAGCGCACGGAGGGGAACGACATCTTCAGGGACCGGGACTAGGTGAGCAAAAGGTTTTTTTATTTTCTTCCTTCTTACTTTTACACTTAGTTCAGGGTTTTCTACCAGGGGGCCTCCAGCTGTTGTGAAACTACTGCTCCCAGCATGCCCGGACAGCCTTTGGCTGTCCGGGCATGCTGAGAGTTGTAGTTTTGCAACATCTGGAGGCCCCCTGGTTGAGAAACACTGACTTTTAGTATATGTCTTTACCTGCTCTGGCCGGCCCCCGCCACGGGGGCCGACCAGAGCAGATAATCACATATTTTCCCGGGGGCTGCATCACTACATCGCAAAAAGCAAAAATCGCGATTTGATTGCTTTTGCGATATACTGTGCAGCCCGCACAGCAACTCTGCAATTCTACCCCGAGCGTGACTCGGGGTTACCGCTTCTAGCAGCGAAAATTAACCCCGAGTCACGCTCGGGAATACCGCTAGGCTGGTTAATGACTTAACAAAATTGTGACTATAATTGTGTGACATATTAATGAACCAAAATACCACAACACCTGTAAATAACCATACTAGTCCAAAGCCAATCCTGACTAATGGGCTGTTTTTATATAGATACCATAAGTGGTAAGTACGGAGTTATATGTCGGTCCCCCAGGATAGACAGGCCGACGTACACCCGTAATATACAGTCTCTCTCGAATCTGGGTCAGAGCAAACAATTATAACATTTCAAAATGCTCTACCTAATCCTATGCATACAACCTTAGGTACAATGACATCTGACAGGAGCTTGTAACTCACCACTGATTTTACAGGTGTACACCTTAAATAATATCACCTATTGTGCAAAAATTTGTGAGTAGAAAATATGAGAGGACATTACATTTATTCCCGTTCCGACGCGTTTCCCCCCATTTTTGGGGTTTCTCAAGGAACTAATGGGTATAGTCCTATTGATATGGACTGATGTCACAAGGTGAGGCCTGCACATTGATAATGCCAATAAACCTTATTCACTTGTGCATCACGGATAAGTCAGGCGTGTGCCCCGGTAGGTGTAATCTTCCACACGCCTGCGGGCCAACCGCACCAGCATATGGTCTGACAAGGGGTCGGAGGATCTCATCTCGGTACCTAATGGCAGTCAGGCTACCTCTGGCAAGCACATGGAGGGCTGGGCAGCACCCCAAAGAAATGCCACCCCACACCATTACTGACCCACCGCCAAACCGGTCATGCTGGAGGATGTTGGAGGCAGCAGAACATTCTCCACGGCGTCTCCAGACTCTGTCACATCTACTCAGTGTGAACCTGCTTTCATCTGTGAAGAGCACAGGGCGCCAGTGGCGAATTTGCCAATCTTGGTGTTCTCTGGCAAATGCCAAATGTCCTGCACGGTGTATGGCTGTAAGCACAACCCCCACCTGTGGACGTCAGGCCCTCATACCACCCTCATGGAGTCTGTTTCTGACCGTTTGAGTGGACACATGCACATCTGTGGCCTGCTGGAGGTCATTTTGCAGGGCTCTGGCAGTTCTCCTCCTGCTCCTCCTTGCACAAAGGCGGAGGTAGTGGTCCTGCTGCTGGGTTGTTGCCCTCCTACGGCCTCCTCCACGTCTCCTGATGTACTGGCCTGTCTCCTGGTAGCGCCTCCATGCTCTGGACACTACGCTGACAGACACAGCAAACCTTCTTGCCACAGCTTGCAAATTGGGTTAAATTAACTCCTCATATACTACAGCAACACCCCAACTACCCTTAACCCCCACCAGGCTATAACATGTATAATACAGTAAATATAGGCCATAAACTTTGTAAAATTGAGGAGCAACTTTTGAAGTCATAATTTATATTGTTTGTAGGAGACGGGATTTCTTTTAAAAACAGCATGCCCACAGGTTGGGTGTGGTATTGCAGCTCAACTCTATTTGTTCTAATGAGGCTGATCTTGCAATACCAGACACAACATATAGACAAGTGTGAAACTGGAAGAGAGCAGCCATGGTTCAAATTCTGGACAATACATTTAAATTACATTGCTATATTATTAGGCTTCCCGGTTCCAGTACAACCATGCTGTTATCCAAAAGTTCCGGATGATCCCACACAGACGTCTGCTCTATTCACTTTAAGGCCATGTTCACACACTGTAAAGTTTCCTTTTTTTATTACCAAAAAGTAGACAATTTTTAACCGATTTTTTAATTGTAAATCGGCCTATTAACGACAGTTTTATGTTCATAAATCCAATGTCCATATTGGCAATTTTGGCAACTGGCAAAATAAAGAATGGCTGTAAAACAGTAAGAAATCGGTCATACTATCTATAGGTTTTTTTTTTTGTTTTTTTGCACATTCATAATTTTTATTGAAGGTTTTGAGCAATAAAATGGGGGGGGGATACAAAATGAAAAAAAGGGAGAAAAGTTGTTGTTTTTTAATCTAATTTTTATAATATTGTTTTTCAACAGCTGATTCTTGTACGCCTACCAAAAAAAATGAAAAACATAGCCTAAAAGTCATTTTTTTTAAATTAAACATCAAGTTATCTACCGTATACACTGCTTAAATCACAGGCATTTCCTAAGAGAAGGTTCTTTTGATTATCAAACCGCTTTTCGCCGGCGCGGCTCCTGGATTCCTGGGATTAGGAGCCAGAGGTCTGACAGAAGGAGAAAGGAAAATAACAGTCTTACCTGTAGGCAAAGTGCAAGACAATTACCAGAGTAAGACGCGCAGCTCGGGGGACGGCAATCAGCAAAGGTTCGTCTGCGGTCCTTCTGTGAATGACGGAGATGGGAAAAGGTCACATATGCTAAGTACCCCGAATCCTACAGAAAAAAAGAACATTTCAAAGAATCCTTAGCAGATTGTTTCCCAACCAAGGTGACTTAAGCTTTTGCAAAACTACAACTCCCAGCATTACAAGACAGCCAAAGGCTGCAATAGTTTCTGCCCAGCACGTGAAACATGATCCCTCCAGAGAAAGAAAGAAGCCTATGCTGCTGAGACTCTTAAAGGGGTACTCCGCCACTCAGCGCTTGGAACAAAACGTTCCCGAAAGCTTACAACCGATGTCGGGAGCTTGTGACGTCATAGCCCCACCCTCTCATGCTGTCACACCCCACCCCCTCAATACAAGTCTGTGAGGGGGCGTGACAGCCATCCCACCCCTCCCATAGACTTGCATTGAGGGGGTGGGGCGTGACATCATGATGGGCGGGTCTGTCACACCCCTTCCCATGGACTTATATTGAGGGGGCGGGGCATGACATCATGAGGAGGTGGGGCTATGTTGTCACAAGCTCCCGGCGCCAGCTCTAATTGTTAGGAACATTTTAAGGGGTTGGAGGTCAGTTCACATTAGGTGTAGTTTTAATGCATTTTCTTATTCAAAGTGTGTTTTTTAGAGAAGGAGGTGAAAGTGATTTCTGTAAAAAGGGTATGTTGTTACTGTGATTGAACAATTGAAGTAAAAAGCACCATTCTTGCTGCGATTTGTAAAAAAAAAAAAAAAATCATGGAAAAAAAAAAAATAATCAAAATGCAATGTGTCAACACAGCCCCAAGGGTGATGCATAATTACTAAATATCTTGATCCCATAGAGATAGCAGCAGTATACAGATAGAGCTGGAGGGTAGGAGTATAACTACTAAATATCCTGTTCCCATAGAGTTAGCAGCATGAGTACACGGATAAAGCTGGAGGGGAGGAGTATAACTACTATATATCCTGATCCCATAGAGATAGCAGCAGCAGTATACAGATAGAGCTGGGGTGTACACCTACTCCATATTCTGATCTCATAGAGATAGTAGCAGCAGTATACATAGAGCTGGAGAGGAGGTGCATAACTACTCTATATCATGATCCTATAGAGATAGCAGCAGCAGTATACAGATAGAGCTAGAGGGGTGGGTAATAACTACTCTACATCCTGATCCTATAGAGCTAGTTGGGAGGTGTAGTGATGGAGTCATGAGGCGGCCAGAAGAGATGCCCTGCACTGCCGCCGCCTACCAGGTTGGTGCTGGGGGCTAAAAAAGAACCCTTCCTCGTGCTGCACCTCCTGTCACAGTAAGTGAATAAATAATTGTGAATTCCAAATGCCAAAAGTGTTGATTTCTGATCCCATCCCAGAGAAAAATGAATAAAAAGTGATCAAAAAGCTAATTCTGCGCAAATGTGGTACCGATACAGATATAACTTACAGAGACTGAAAAACTGTGGTGGTTGATTCGAAAAAAATCCTGGAAACAAAACCAATGTACAGTCACTACCTACAATAATGGTGTCACATATGGGCAGGGAAGGAGTGCAATCTAATCTCGCCCGCTCCCCTATCCCTGCCTACTTACCTACCTGCCCTAAACGACAGGTCCGTAACCACGAAGACAGTCCCTTCCTGAATACATGAGGGGCGTAATGTCAAAACAATAAACTACAATGAAACTGACTAAGTCCGGGATCAGTGGGATAACAGACAGACTAACAAAATATAACGAAAAACGAAGTCCAGAGTCAACTAACCGCTTCAAAGCCAGGAAAAGTCAGAAGCACCAAATCGCTAATATCAGAGAGAAGTCAAGAACAAAGCCAGAAGATGCCGGGTATAGAGGAGACACACGGAAACAAGCTCGTTACTGGAGCTGAATAGACTCTTTCACAGGTGCTGACTGAGAGCCAACTGCTGGGTTAAATAGGTAACCCACAGGTGCTCAATCAATCAGTCAGCTGACCACCCAGACAGCTAGGCGTAACCCGGCAACAAAACAAACAAAGAACCTGTCAGAACCTATTAACCCTGTAGGTTCTGACAAATGGACTGATCCAATGAACTGTCCCAGCTGTCTCTTAGCTAACTGTGGACCAAACCAATGCACAGAAACTACCTACAATAATGGGCTGATCCAATGAACTGTTCCAACTGTCTCTTACCTAACTGTGGACCAAACCAATGCACAGACACTACCTACAATAATGGACTGATCCAATGAACTGTCCCAGCTGTCTCTTAGCTAACTGTGGACCGAACCAATGCACAGTCACTACCTACAATAATGGACTGATCCAATGAACTGTCCCAGCTGTCTTTCAGCTAACTGTGGACCAAACCAATGCACAGTCATTACCTACAATAATGGACTGATCCAATGAACTGTCCCAGCTGTCTCTTAGCTAACTGTGGACCAAACCAATGCACAGAAACTACCTACAATAATGGGCTGATCCAATGAACTGTCCCAGCTGTCTCTTACCTAACTGTGGACCAAACCAATGCACAGACACTACCTACAATAATGGACTGATCCAATGATCTGTCCCAGCTGTCTCTTAGCTAACTGTGGACCAAACAATGCACAGTCATTACCTACAATAATGGACTGATCCAATGAACTGTCCCTGCTGTCTCTTAGCTACCTGTGTACCGAACCAATGCACAGTCACTCCCTACAATAATGGACTGATCCAATGAACTGTCCCAGCTGTCTCTTACCTAACTGTGGACTGAACCAATGCACAGTCACTCCCTACAATAATGGGCTGATCCAATGAACTGTCCCAGCTGTCTCTTAGCTAACTGTGGACCGAACCAATGCACAGTCACTCCCTACAATAATGGACTGATCCAATGAACTGTCCCAGCTGTCTCTTACCTAACTGTGGACTGAACCAATGCACAGTCACTCCCTACAATAATGGGCTGATCCAATGAACTGTCCCAGCTGTCTCTTACCTAACTGTGGACCGAACCACTGCACAGTCACTCCCTACAATAATGGGCTGATCCAATGAACTGTCCCAGCTGTCTCTTACCTAACTGTGGACCGAACCAATGCACAGTCACTCCCTACAATAATGGGCTGATCCAATGAACTGTCCCAGCTGTCTCTTACCTAACTGTGGACCGAACCACTGCACAGTCACTCCCTACAATAATGGGCTGATCCAATGAACTGTCCCAGCTGTCTCTCAGCTAACTGTGGACCGAACCAATGCACAGTCACTCCCTACAATAATGGGCTGATCCAATGAACTGTCCCAGCTGTCTCTTACCTGACTGTGGAGCCATGGCTCTTAATTTTTCGGTGTTCCTTCCCGTTAAATGTTTTCTGCTCTATAATCAGTTGCTCATCTACAGGAACAAGATACAGACGTGTTAAGTAATTCTGATGTAATTCCTTTCAGTATCACACATTAGTATCTTTTCATTATACATTCTCACCTTGAAGTGGCACAATATCAGTGATAGTCGGATACGATAAAGCTGAAGTCCCCGCGGTATAATGGAGAAAGAAAACAACAACAAATGCTAAGCAGCAGAAGACAGGAAATGAGCCTTAAAGGGGTACTCCGGTGAAAACCTTTTTTCTTTTAAATCAACTGGTGGCAGAAAGTTAAACATATTTGTAAATTCCTTCTATTAAAAAATCTTAATCCTTCCAGCACTTATTAGCTGCTGAATGCTACAGAGGAAATTCCCTTCTTTTTGGAACACTGATGACATCACGAGCACAGTGCTCTCTGCACTGTGACTGGTGGTCTCAATAGATAGCTGCTGAAGAAAGGACTGAGACAGTCCTGAAACGCGTCCAGCGTCCCCTTAATATCTATTGAGACCACCAGTATACTTGCCCTGCTTAGCAACTAGCAGTCCGATACCGGAAAACAAACTGTCAATCACCCGACACCCGGTAAAGGAGACATCCGTGCCTCGCTGCCACGAGGACACCACCGGCATATCTCCATACTCACCCGCAGAACCGCTGCAATACCACCACCCAGAACCCACTGTCTTCCAGCATCACCACCGTGGGAGATGGCCGAGTCTCTGGTGATGCTGTCTCATGCCAAGAGAGCCACTCAGTGTTAACACACTGCGGGATTCCATAGCGCAACTGGAGGAGATCGCAGCATCCCCGTGAAGTTCAGCGCATCAGTGTCCGGGAGCGGTGAGATACAAAGTATCGTAAAAATATGCATGCATACTAACAGTGACTGTACACAAGCGTATACGTTGAACATTGTCTGCAAATAGCAAGTATATTATCTGCTAAAGTGTTTAATTGCGAACTACCACAATAGCCGGACACATTTGAATGGTTGCTACGGGTTACTAACCTTATGGTTGCTATTGGTTACAAAAATAACAGAATCGGTCTATATTAGCAGGACTTTTCAAGAGAGGAGAGAATTGACTATTGTGGATGGACTAAGACTCTCCCACCCAGATTCCTCTCCCTATATATATTTATGGTGGTCTCTATTTTTACAATAATTTTTATAAGGATTTTTAATATTTTATTCATTATGCTATACATATGTTATAGTTTTTAATAGTTGGTGCTGCGCCTAATTTACAAATATGTTTAACTTTCTGCCACCAGTTGATTTAACCCCTTAAGGACTCAGGGTTTTTCTGTTTTTGCACTTTCGTTTTTTCCTCCTTACCTTTTAAAAATCATAACCCTTTAAATTTTCCACATAAAAATCCATATTATGGCTTATTTTTTGCGTCGCCAATTCTACTTTGCAGTGACATTAGTCATTTTACCCAAAAATGCACGGCGAAACAGAAAAAAAAATCATTGTGTGACAAAATCGAAGAAAAAACGCCATTTTGTAACTTTTGGGGGCTTCCGTTTCTACGCAGTGCATATTTCGGTAAAAATTACATCTTATCATTATTCTGTAGGTCCATACGGTTAAAATGATACCCTACTTATATAGGTTTGATTTTTTCGTACTTCTGGAAAAAATCATAACTACATGCAGGAAAATGTATACGTTTAAAAATGTCATCTTCTGACCCCTATAACTTTTTTATTTTTTCACGTACAGGGCGGTATGAGGTCTCATTTTTTGCGCCGTGATCTGAAGTTTTTATCGGTATGATTTTTGTTTTGATCTGACTTTTTGATCACTTTTTATTCATTTTTTAATGGTATAAAAAGTGACAAAAATACGCTTTTTGGGACTTTGGAATTTTTTTGCGCGTACGCCATTGACCGTGCGGTTTAATTAATTATATATTTTTATAGTTCGGACATTTACGCACGCGGCGATACCACATGTGTTTATTTTTATTTTTTTTACACTGTTTTATTTTTTTTATGGGAAAAGGGGGGTGATTCAAACTTTTATTAGGGAAGGGGTTAAATGACCTTTATTAACACTTTTTTTTTTACATTTTTTTGCAGTGTTATAGGTCCCATAGGGACCTATAACACTGCACACACTGATCTCTTATACTGATCATTATTATCCCATAGGGACCTATAACACTGCACACACTGATCTCTTATACTGATCATTGTTATCCCATAGGGACCTATAACACTGCACACACTGATCTCTTATACTGATCATTATTATCCCATAGGGACCTATAACACTGCACACACTGATCTCTTATACTGATCATTATTATCCCATAGGGACCTATAACACTGCACACACTGATCTCTCCCATAGGGACCTATAACACTGCACACACTGATCTCTCCCATAGGGACCTATAACACTGCACACACTGATCTCTCCCATAGGGACCTATAACACTGCACACACTGATCTCTTATACTGATCATTATTATCCCATAGGGACCTATAACACTGCACACACTGATCTCCTATGCTGATGACTGGCGTGTATTAACACGCCTGTGATCAGTGTTATCGGCGCTTGACTGCTCCTGTCTGGATCTCAGGCACGGAGCAGTCATTCGCCGATCGGACACCGAGGAGGCAGGTAAACGCCCTCCCGGTGTCCTGTCAGCTGTTCGGGACGCCGCGATTTCACCGCGGCGGTCCCGAACAGCCCGACTGAGCAGCCGGGTCACTTTCACTTTAGAAGCGGCGGTCAGCATTGACCGCTGCTTCTAAAGAGTTAATACCGCACATCGCAGCGATCGGCGATGTGTGGTATTAGCCGCGGGTCCCGGCCGTTGATGAGCGCCGGGACCGACGCGATATGATGCGGGATCGTAAATATACGTCCTGCGTCGTTAAGGGGTTAAAAGAAAAAAGGTTTTCACCGGAGTACTCCTTCAAAGGGGTACTCCGCTGCTCAGCATTTGGAACAAACTGTTCCAAACGCTGGAGCCGGCGTCGGGATCTTGTGATGTCATAGCCCCGCCCCCTCATGATGTCACGCCCCGCCCCATCAATGCAAGTTTATGGGAAGGGGCGTGATGGCTGTCACGCCCCCTCCCATAGACTTGCATTGAGGGGACGGGTGTGACATCATGAGTGGGCGGGGCTATGATGTCATGAGCTCCCGTCACCGGAGCAGTTTGTTCCAAACGCTGAGCAACGGAGTACCCCATTAACCCCTTAAGGACTACAGTTTTTTTCATTTTTGCACTTTCATTTTTTTCTCATCACCTTTAGTGTTGAGCACGAATATTCGTAATGCAAATTTTTATCGTGAATATCGCCACTTCGCGATTTCGCGAATATTTAGAATATAGTCCTTTTTTTTGTTTTGTTTTTCACATGCAAATTTTTATGCTAATTTTCCAATGCGAATATCACGTGGGTTTGTATTTCTTTTTTTTTCACATGCTAATTTTTATGCGAATTTCGCATGGAAAAAAGTGAATGAACATAGCGAATATGCGAATTTAGCGAATATAGGATTAATAATCATTGATATATTCGCTAAATATGGCAAATTCGAATATGACCCCTGCTGCTCATCACTAATCACCTTCTAAAAATCTGAATGCTTTCAATTTTGCACCTACAGACCCTTATGAGGACTTATCCTTTTGCGCCACCGATTGTAATTACATCAATCATTTCACCACAAAACCAGAAAAAAAATATTTTTGGCGCAAAATTGGGGAAAGAAAATGCCATTTTGTAACTTTTCAGGGCTACCGATTCTACAAAGTAGAGCAGGTTTCTTTGTGGGTTTTGTTTCCCCACAATTTATTTTCCACGGTATTCACTAAGGTTTCCCTACATTTGGCTTTTTTACACCTGCTCTGATCTGTCGGGTTTTCCTCAGCTCAAATCCAACACATTTTCTGTGGAAACCTTAGTAAATATGTAGTTTTTTTGTGAAAATATTGGGAACATGCCCCTTTTTGGTGACCACACCCACTTTTCTGATGGCCACGCCCCTTTTACGGGTTTTCTTAGTAAAATGGAGAGTTAGACAGGTTTTTTTCAATTCTGGCGCAGACAGAATTTGTGGCCAAATGCGCCTGAATCTGGCGCACAACACGACAAAACATGTCAGGTTTGCAACAGTAAATGGGGGCCCATTTCTTTATTCTGAAGGTCCATACGGATACAAGGATTCCCAATTTATATAGATTTTATTTTATTTTACTACTTAAATGGGCTCTTTTGCTTTTGCACTCCTTATGGTAAATAAAACATCTTTCTAATGTACGTTATTTAAAAAAATTGAAGTTTTCTATGTTTTATTTGTGTTTAAAAAAACTGCCACCAGGTGTCTCCCTACTTGTCCAGAGCACATTTCCCCCCATCTCTAGCACAGACTTGGTGCTGGCCTGGCAGAAGTCCAAAAGTAGGAAATGCTGAGGGGGTGTGTGCAGCCTTAGCCAATCAAAGCTCATCTCACACTGAACTGCTCTGGGCTGTGTATAACAGAGTGAGGGAGGAAGTTCTCCCCTGTATGGCTTCAGATGAAGTCACGCCTGCTGGGGAACGCCCCTTCCCAGTCTGTGAATCTGACTGAGACTGAGCAGAAAATACAGAGCAATATCAAGGTAGAAAACTAAAAAATAATAAAAAATAAAGGCAGAGGGTGGTTTATCATGATAGGGGCAGTGAACTGGGAGGAATATAACATTTAACAAGATCTTGACAGGTACTCTTTAAAAAAAAAAAAAAACATAACTACATGCACCAAAATTAGTATGTGCAAAATTGTCATCTTCTGACCCCTATAACTTTTTTATTTTTCCATATACAGGGATGCATAAGGGCTCTTTTTTTGTGCTGTGATCTGAAGTTTCTATTGTTACCATTTTTGTTTTCACTGGACTTTTTGATCGCTTTTTATGCATTGTTTTAAGGTATACAAGGTGACCAAAAGTACGCAATTTTGGTCTTTGGAATTTTTTAATTTATTTTTTAACGTGTACACCATTGACTGTGCAGTTTAATTATCATTATATATTTATAGTTCGGACATTTAAGCACGCGGGGTATATATATTTTTTAAATGGGAAAAAGGGATGTTTTTTCAAACTTTTATTACTGAAGGGGTTAAATGACATTTATCAACTTTTTACATTTTTACACTTTTTTTTAAGTCCTCATAGGGGACTATTACATGCAATTCTTTGAATGCATATACTGATCAATGCAATGCCATAGCATAGCATTGATCAGTGTTATCGGTGCTCTGCTGCTCCAGCCTGCATGGTAGGCTTGGAGCAATAGAACACGATCGGACAGCGAGGAGGAAGGTAAGGGCCCTTAGCACGCTGAGCTAACCGGCAACTGTTTTCTCCTGTTTTAGACGCTGCGAACAAACTTTGAAAGCGGCGTCTAAAGGGTTAATACCGGACATCAGCCCGATCGGCGATGTTCGGTATTAGCCGCGGGTACTGGTTGCCGATAGCAACAAGGTCCAGAGCAGGATAGGTTTGCTATGGGAATTTTCTCCTGCTCTGGACAGTGGGTCAGACTGGTGGTCACATGACCCATTTACAGTAATGAACCGTACAGATGCAGCTGTGCTGGATACTAACAAATGGTGCTATAGAACTAGTGATGTGAGTATACAAAAAAAAAAAAAAAACCTAGAGGAGTGCTTCTTTAAACGTCCAAGAACTGGTCGCCCCTCTCCATCTTGTCAAAGAAAAAGAATTGTTTTAGACTAAGAGACATTTTGCCAAAATAAGGTTCACTGAACGCAAGGGGAGGAGGGGAGAGGATTTCATATTAAAGAAGTACTCCACTGCCCGAGAGTTCAGAACTTTTGGCAGCGGGGGGTCGCGCCATCACGGCCACACCCCCACATGCCTTCGCGCCACGCCCCCTCAATGCAAGTCTATGGGAGGGGGCGTGGCAGTTGCCACGCCCCCTCCCATAGACTTGCATTGAGGGGGCATGGTGTGACATCACAACCCCCTGCCGCCCGCACTCAGCAATCTAAACGAATGCCTGGTACTGCACAGAGATCACGGGGGTACCAGCGACGAGACCACCGCGAACAGACATCTTATCCCCTATGCTTCGGATAGGGGATAAGATGTCTAGGGGCAGAGTACCCCTTTAAGTGACATTACCATGATACACCTTCCTTCCATAGGCTATAAAATGAGCTATAATGTTCTGTTATCATAGAGGAGTCGTGGTCCTGAAGCGCCACGGGGCGCGCACATCATTTTATACCATATAAAGACGTATTTTCCACCTGAAGGTAATAGAAATGGTGAACTCTGGGAAGCCGAAGCGATCGTCATCTAAAATAAAGGTTGTGGTTGATGTTGACACTTTGGTGAGGATGTAGATGGCTCTTAAAGTGACCGCCATGTCTGATGACATCACCACAGGCGGACGATGTGGAGTCAGTTGGATTGAATTTGTCTTTATTATCATTTTTTGTCTTTGAACTTCTTCCTATCTCACCCCTTGGATTTATGCCCGGTTTATTTCTAATTTGTATTCCTGCTTCTATCTTGTCTCATATCCTGATTATAATTCTGCATTCTGCCCGGTTCTAGTTATCTTCCCAGTTTTGACCTTGGCATGAGTTGCCAGGAACATGTCATGTGGCCTCTGCCTGGGGCACAGCCGCTCATCACTGTGAGGCATGACTGACTAACCAGGGGGTTCTAAAGTTGGTGTCGCTCACACCTCCTGATGGCAAGACTTTTAAAAGGGTACTCTGCCCCTATGGATAGGGGGTAAGATGTCTGATCGCAGGGGTCCCGCTGCTGATCTTATCCCCTATGCCCGCTCGTGACATCACGGCCATGCCCCCTCAATGCAAGTCTATGGGAGGGGGCGTGACGGCCGTCACGCCTCCTCCCATAGACTTGCATTGAGGGGCGTGGCCATGACTTCACGAGTGTGACCGTGACATCACAAGCCTCCAGCCATCCAGCACGGAGCAAAGTTTGCACCGTGCCCCGGATGTCTGGGGTGCCGCAGCCGAGATCACGGGAGTCCTCAGCAATCAGACATCTTATCCCCTATCCTTTGGATAGGGGATAAGATGTCTAGGGGCGGAGTATCCCTTTAAGAAGGCCTCTGCTTCTCTCAGATGCCTGTAATTGTGAGCTTTATCCTTATTAGTGTTATTTGTGTATCTGTATTCCCAGACCCTCCATGACTTTTGCATGTTTCTTGATCTTGCCTTTTGCCTTCCAATCTAGACCTGACCCTGACTCTCCTGGTTTGACCCCTGCTTGTATTACTTTGTCTCTGATTCTGATTTGGTACTGTATTGTCCTTCTAGTTTTGACCCTCAGCTTGTTTCTGGTTTCTCCCTTTATGTTTACAGATTTTCTCCTTGGCGTGTCCGTGTGTTATTGACTTGGCCTGTGTAATTTCCCCTTTTTTCGCCTTGTGCACATAGTGAGTGTAGGGACTATCGCCCAGTTGAGGCCACCACTTACAATGGATCACCTAAGTCGGTAGGGACAGTGGCTATAGAGAGTATGATTCCCTTCCTATTGTGACATTATACTAATGTCCATTGAATTGAGGTATTTGTTACTTACAGCTCAATTCACACCAGATGTGTGGTGCATATTTGTGGAAATTTCCATTTAAGCCATCTAAATCAATTTACAATTCTATTGTAACTAGAAGAGGTGGGGTGAGGGGAGGGGATGCAGCTGCAATTCTTTTCTTCTCTGCACCTGTAAATCTGCAGGCAGTGGCAATGACATGGTCAAGACAGCTTGCTGTAGTGCAAACTGAGCAACAGAATGGGAAAGAAAGGGGATTTAAGTGACTGTAAGTGTGAAATGGTTGTTGGAGTCAGACTGGCCGATCTGAGTATTTCACAAACTGCTGATCTACTGGGATTTTCACACACAACCGTCTTTGGGGTTTACAGAGAATGGTCCGAAAAAGAGAGAATATCCAGTGAGCGTCAGTTGTGTGGAGGAAAATTCTTTATTGGTGTCCGAGATCAGAGGAGAATGGGAAGACTGGTTTGAGATGACAGAAATACAACACTTTGGGTGCATTCACACCACATTTCTTGATACAGTCACCGGATCCGGCTGGGAGATGTCAAAACCAGGCGGCATACCACGATTCTCAGTCTGGCCACAAAACCGGATACTGGGCAAAAATAAGCCGACCGGAGTCCCTATATAACTCCAGTTGGCTCATTCAGATTAATGAGATGCAGGCCGGGTCCGGCTGGGATACAGGAGCGCCCGGTTTTGAATTTTCCCAGCCAGATCCGGTGACCGTATCAAGAAAAAGTGGTGTGAATGCACCCTAACTCAAATAACCAGTGGTTACAACCAAGATCTGCAGAATACCATCTCTGACCACATAACACGTCCAACCTTGAAGCAGATGGGGTACAGCAGCAAAGACCACACCGGGGGCCACTCCTGTCAACTAAGAACAGGAAACTGAGGCTACAATTCACACAATCGACCAAAACGGGACGATGGAAGAAGTCGTCTGGTCTAAGGAGTCTCCATTCCAGCTGTGACATCAGATGGGTCAGAATTTGTTGTAAACAACATAAAGCATGGATCCATCCTGCCTTGTATCAGGTTCAGGCTGGTGGTGGTGTAATGGTGGTGGGGCCTACCTGAGTATTGTTCTTGACCATGTCCATCCCTTTATGACCACAGTGGACCCATCTTCTGATACTTCCAGCAGGATAATGCCCCATGTCACATGACTTCATCTCATACAGGACAATGAGGTCACATGACATCATCTCATACAGGACAATGAGGTCACATGACTTCATCTCATACAGGACAATGAGGTCACATGACATAATCTCATACAGGACAATGAGGTCACATGACTCCAAGGACCTCCACAGTCACCAGATCTCATCCAATAGATCATCGCTGGGATGTGGTGGAACCGGAGATTCGCATCATGGATCCAACAAATCTGCAGCAACTGTGTGATGTCATCATGTCCATATGGAGGAACTGTGTGATGTCATCATGTTTATATGGAGGAACTGTGTGATGTCATCATGTCCATATGGAGGAACTGTGTGATGTCATCATGTCCATATGGAGGAACTGTGTGATGTCATCATGTCCATATGGAGGGACTGTGTGATGTCATCATGTCCATATGGAGGAACTGCGTGATGTCATCATGTCCATATAGAAGAACTGCGTGATGTCATCATGTCCATATGGAGGAACTGTGTGATGTCATCATGTCCATATGGGGGAACTGTTTGATGTCATCATGTCCATATGGGGGAACTGTTTGATGTCATCATGTCCATATGGAGGAACTGTGTGATGTCATCATGTCCATATGGAGGAACTGTGTGATGTCATCATGTCCATATGGGGGAACTGTTTGATGTCATCATGTCCATATGGGGGAACTGTTTGATGTCATCATGTCCATATAGCGTAACTGTGTGATGTCATCATGTCCATATGGAGGAACTGTGTGATGTCATCATGTCCATATGGAGGGACTGTGTGATGTCATCATGTCCATATGGAGGAACTGCGTGATGTCATCATGTCCATATAGAAGAACTGCGTGATGTCATCATGTCCATATGGAGGAACTGTGTGATGTCATCATGTCCATATGGGGGAACTGTGTGATGTCATCATGTCCATATGGAGGAACTGTGTGATGTCATCATGTTTATATGGAGGAACTGTGTGATGTCATCATGTCCATATGGAGGAACTGTGTGATGTCATCATGTCCATATGGAGGAACTGTGTGATGTCATCATGTCCATATGGAGGGACTGTGTGATGTCATCATGTCCATATGGAGGAACTGCGTGATGTCATCATGTCCATATAGAAGAACTGCGTGATGTCATCATGTCCATATGGAGGAACTGTGTGATGTCATCATGTCCATATGGGGGAACTGTTTGATGTCATCATGTCCATATGGGGGAACTGTATGATGTCATCATGTCCATATGGAGGAACTGTGTGATGTCATCATGTCCATATGGAGGAACTGTGTGATGTCATCATGTCCATATGGGGGAACTGTTTGTGTCATCATATGTCCATATGGGGGAACTGTTTGATGTCATCATGTCCATATAGCGTAACTGTGTGATGTCATCATGTCCATATGGAGGAACTGTGTGATGTCATCATATCCATATGGAGGAACTGTGTGATGTCATCATGTCTATATGGGGGAACTGTGTGATGTCATCATGTCCATATGGAGGAACTGTGTGATGTCATCATGTCCATATGGAGGAACTGTGTGATGTCATCATGTCCATATGGAGGAACTGTGTGATGTCATCATGTCTATATGGAGGAACTGTGTGATGTCATCATGTCTATATGAAGGAACTGTGTGATGTCATCATGTCCATATGGAGGAACTGTGTGATGTCATCATGTCTATATGGAGGAACTGTGTGATGTCATCATGTCCATATGGAGGAACTGTATGATGTCATCATGTCCATATGGATGAACTGTGTGATGTCATAATGTCCATATGGAAGAACTGTGTGATGTCATCATGTCTATATGGAGGAACTGTGTGAGGTCATCATGTCTATATGAAGGAACTGTGTGAGGTCATCATGTCCATATGGAGGAACTGTGTGATGTCATCATGTGCATATGGAGGAACTGTGTGATGTCATCATGTCTATATGGAGGAACTGTGTGATGTCATCATGTGCATATGGAGGAACTGTGTGATGTCATCATGTCTATATGGAAGAACTGTGTGATGTCATCATGTCCATATGGGGGAACTGTGTGATGTCATCATGTGCATATGGAGGAACTGTGTGATGTCATCATGTCCATATGGGGGAACTGTGTGATGTCATCATGTCCATATAGAGGAACTGTGTGATGTCATCATGTCTATATGGAGGAACTGTGTGATGTCATCATGTCCATATAGAGGAACTGTGTGATGTCATCATGTCCATATAGAGGAACTGTGTGATGTCATCATGTCTATATGAAGGAACTGTGTGATGTCATCATGTCCATATGGAGGAAAATCTCTGTGGAATTTGTCCAGCATCTTGTAGAAAGTATAAAGCTCCCACCCACCAGTAAAGTGGCCAGTTAGTTTACATCTACAGCTGACTGAGATATTTTTCTATTGATAGACGTGTTTAAATACACTGCGGTTCTTTTACATAGAACACTTGGAATTCTTCAGAAATAAGTACCAGTGTCTGGTGTATGACGGATGTTGGCGCTGATCACTATGCAGGAAGGCGTCTCTCCACATAGTGTACGTGGCTGTTCTTTAGCAATCTGTCCCATCAATCACCTTCGCAAGGCTTTCACCTTCGCTGTACCTTCCTAGGTCTGACAGGCCCCGGCAGGCTTGTCAAAAAATTCTATCAAAGACTGACATATTAGTAAGACTCTGGGGGAGGATTCAATCCCTTCGTAAAGTTTCCCCGGCGCTGAATGCTTAATTGAGGAGAAATCATTGAGAGGATGACCTGGGAGGATCATTCCCGGCCATGGCCGCTCAATAAGGATCTGTGATTGATGGGATGAAATATTTCAGGTCATGAATTGTCAAAAGGTTCCTCCCCAGTTCCCAGGATATGGCATGAATTTTCAAAAGCTTTCTATACCTATATTGATTTGCGGTGTTGCAATGTACAGTAATACACCAATATATAGGCATCGCGTTTGTGCCCAAATGTCATAATGGGATGGAGATTAATCAATGCACGGACAGGCACCAGGCCCAATGATTTTGTTTGGCTAGTGTGGAAACAAAAAATGGCCCTATTGTAGTTACTTTCTGACGACATTTTTAGGCCAATAAATTAATGGGGCTCCATACCTGTCCATGCATTGATACATTGGCATCCCCCATTTTCCCAATGCATCCGTGCACGTGGCCAAAGGGCATATAGGGCATGCAGTCAGCTATCCAAAGAATAGGGGATAAGATGTCTGATCTCTGGGCCGTGGACCTCACACCACGCCCCCTCCATCCATGTCTATTGGGCCTGGAGCGGAGTTCGCTCCGTGTACCGAATAACAGGGGGTGCCGCAGCGGAGATGGGGGGGGGGGGTCCCTAGCGGCAGGACCTCTGCGATCTAACATCTTATCCCCTATCCTTTAGATAGAAGAGGATAAGATGTTTACAGTGGAGTACCCCTTTAAGGATAAGTTGGCACTTGTTTTTTTTTTTTTGTGTGTGTATTTTTTTTACCTTAAAAAGTGGCGCACAAAAAAAAGCGATCTTGTAATTTTGCACTCCCAAAATGCAGTTTTTGTCGTAGTCTTTTTTTTTTTTTGTTCCTTTTTTTGTCTTCCTTAAACTTCTATGGGAAAAAAAAACACCAAGATTAATTTTAAAACAAACACCATAGGCTCGGCATGCTGTAATCTCCCAAAACTGCCATTGAGCAAGAAAAACAAAACAAAAAAAAAAAACACCCTAGAAGAATGAAAAAAAAAAAGGCCAAGGGGATTTGGCATTTCACAATTCCCTTTTTTGACTTTCGGCTTACATCCGGCCACTGAGTTTTTGCTGTGCAGTATATTTTGGGGGCGTTTATGCTTGAAAATAAATGGGGGAAACAGCCTCTGTAAACTGTAAAATGTTGCTGTTTTTGCTTAAATCACATTCCAAGTGTGGTGTTTTCTTCAGGTCAAGATATCCCTTCCGTGTGATGTCATTAAAGGGGTTCTCCGCTGCCCTGCCTTCCGGAGCTCCGCTCGCAGCGTCCGGAAATTTATTATCCAAACGCTGTGTGCGGGCTTCCGTGTTCGAGGCCGCCCCCTTGTGACGTCACGCCCGCCCCCTCAACGAAAGTCAATGGGAAGGGAGCGCGGTCGCGCTCCCTTCCTATTGACTTTCGTTGAGGGGGCGGGCGTGACATCACGAGGGGGCGGGCGTGACGTCACAAGGGGGCGGCCTCGAACATGGAAGCCCACACACAGCGTTCGGAGTAATAAACTTCTGGACGCTGTGAGCGGAGCTCCGGAAGGCAGGGCAGTGGAGAACCCCTTTAATCACAGCATCAGAGAGGTTAATGGGGTACTCTGGTACAAACCTATTTTTTTTTTAATCAACTGGAGCCAGAAAGTTAAACAGATTTGTAAATGACTTCTATTTAAAAATATTAATCCTTCCAGTACTTATCAGCTGCTGTATGCTCTACAGGAAGTTCTTTTCATTTTGAATTTCCTTTCTGTCTGACCACAGTGCTCTCTGCTGACACCTCTGTCCATGTCAGGAACTGTCCAGAGCAGGAGAGGTTTTCTATGGGGATTTTTTCCTGCTCTGGACAGTTCCTGACACAGACAGAGGTGTCAGCAGAGAGCACTGTGGTCAGACAGAAAGGACATTCAAAATGAAAAGAACTTCCTGTGAAGCATACAGCAGCTGATAAGTACTGGAAGGATTAAGATTTTTAAATAGAAGTCATTTACAAATCTGTTTACATTTCTGGCACCAGTTGATAAAAAAAAAAAATAATAATAATAATAAAATGTTTTCCACAGGAGTACACTCGTCAGGATGTGGTTTTTCCATTCCATTGGAAGGCAGCTGTCAATCAGAGATGTCTCCTGTCCCCCTTTCCCGTGGGGGGGGGGGGGGGGGGGGTAATCACGCTCTCCCGAATGGCATCCCAAAATCCAGCTCGATAAGTGCACAAGTGACTGCCTAGAATAGAGACAAGTGCAGCAAACCCTCAGCTGTGAGAAGTAATAGGTCAAGATTGACTTTCCCAATTATTGGAAAAGCAAACAGAGGTCTCGAAAACAGTGAGAAAATAAATCTTAAGAAAGATACAGAACAACATACAGAATGGGTCCAAAGGGTTAAAAGCTCGAAGTCCTTGTTGAAAATAAAAACCTCATTTCTTAACAAGGACATGATTCATATAAGATTCATAAGGCTTCGTTTCTGAAGGACACGATGGATCGTTCTTCCTCTACCACTCGGAAGCTTTGGGTGAGAAGCACGTCGTCTACGCAGCGGGGTCACCTGTCTGAAGGACTCTTCACTAGATGGTCATCGTGTTCTTCTTCTGTTGACAGCACACGACTGGAGAGAAGCTTCACTTCAAGCATTTCATGATTGTTTGCATTGGTGAGGTGCACGTCAACCATTCCAAGCTGGATGACATAGACCAGATGATCAAAGGAGGACAGAGGGTCACTTAGGACCAAGTGCTTGGGGGGGGGACTGTTATGCGTTAATTTGGGCCCCTGTTACAGATTATGAATTACGGTATAGGTACAATGAGGGAAAATAATGATGAGAATTATAAGAAATGATTGGTGTATAATTTTGATGGTCGATTGATTTGAACAATGAGAGTCAGAATAACAAAAAAAATCCAGAAAAACACATTTTATATAAGTTATGAATTGATTTGCATTTTACCAGTGAAAATCTGCGGTGTTATATATGGTAGAATTTAATGCTTGGTTTCCTTTAAAGGGGTAGTCCATCCCTAGACATCTTATTCCCTATCCAAAGATCCCCAGCGGCGGTCTCGCGATCTCGGCTGCAGCACCCCAGACATCCGCTGCATGAAGCAAAGTTCGCTCCGTGCCGGATGATTGCCGATGCGGGGCGGAGGCTTGTGACGTCACGGTCATACCCCGCTCGTGACGTCACGCCCCCTCCCATAGACTTGCATTGTGGGGGTGTAGCAGTGATGTCACGAGCCTTCGGCGCTCCACCCAATGCTCAAAACAGATGCCGGGTGCAGCAGGGAGATCGCGGGGGTCCTTTGGATAGGGGATAAGATGTCTATGGGTGGAGTACCCCTTTAAGGCTGACTACCATAGACTTTAATGCAGAGGGCCATGTGCAAGCAAGGTCACCTTTCGGTCGCAGTCTAAGAATCTATAAAGATGGCTACCCATATGATTGTGTAAATAAGGGTAATCACCATTCTCTTAGTAGATGAGAGATCCAGTGGTTGGACCTGTACTTATCAGACATCCCGGGCTCAATCATTTATAAAAGATAGAGCAGCAGCTCCAGTAATACAGTGAAACAGGAAAGAGAGAGAATTAGGGGGATGTAGCTGCAGTGATGAGTAAATAGTAGATGTGAAAATGGGAAGGATGGGGGATGCAGCTGCAAAAATACAGTAAATAGCAGACAGGACGGAGGGGTGAAAGGCAATGCAACTGCATACTACAGTAAGTAGCAAACATGAAAGAGGAGAAAGGGGGATGCAGCTGCATGGAGAAGTAAATAGTAAATGTTAAAAAGGGGAAGAAGGAGGATGCAGCTGCAGGAAGAAGTAAATAGTAGATGTTAAAAAGGGGAAGAAGGGGGATTCAGCTGCAGTAATATAGTAGACAGGACAAAGGGGTGGAAAGTGATGCAGTAATACAGTAAGACATGGAAGAGGAGAAAGGGGGATGCAGCTGCAGTAATATAGTTAAACAGGGAAGAGTTAGGATTAGGGGGATGCAGCTGCAGTGTTAAGCAAATTATAGATTAGAAGAAGGGGGTGTAACTGCAATAATACAGTAAATAGCAGACCTGGAAAAGGGAAGGAAAGGCATGCAGATGCTATATTACAGTAAATAGTATACGTGGAAGAAAGGAAGGGGGTACAGCAGCAGTAATGATGGAAATAGTAAACAAGGAAGAGTAGTAAGAGGGGATGCAGCTGCAGTAATACAGTAAGTAACAGACATGGAAAAAGCAGACATGTAAGAGGGGGAGTGGGGATGCAGCTGCAGTAATGATGTAAATAGTAAAACAAGGAGGAGGAGATGCAGCTGCAGTAGTACAGATAATAGTAGTAGAGAAGAGTGGGAAAAGGGGATACAGTTGCAGTAATACAGTAAATAGCGGACATGGAAGAGGAGGAGGTTGTAGTGGCAGTAATACAGTAAATAGTATAAAGGGAAGAGGAAGGGTAGATACATACACTATACACATATTAGTATTTCATTTATTCAGATATTCTTTAGATCTAAGTCCTGCTGTTATTTCCATTTAGCGCAGTAGTATACATATACAGTGGGGCAAAAAAGTGTTTAGTCAGTCACCAATTATGCAAGTTCTCCCACTTAAAAAGATGAGAGGCTGTAATTATCATCATAGGTTATAACCTCAACTATGAGAGACAGAATGAGAAAAAAAATCCATAAAATCACATTGTCTGATTTTTTATAAACTTTATTTGCAAATTAAGGTGGAAAATAAGTATTTGGTTTTCTATGCGGTTGAGATCTGGAGACTGGCTAGGCCACTCCAGGGCCTTGAAATGCTTCTCATGAAGCCACTCCTTCATTGCCCGGGCGGTGTGTTTGAGATCATTGTCATGCTGAAAGACCCAGCCACGTTTCATCTTCAATGCCCTTACTGATGGAAGGAGGTTTTCACTCAAAATGTCACGATAAATGGCCCCATTAATTATTTTCTTTACACGGATCAGTCGTCCTGGTCCCTTTGCTGAAAAACAGCCTCAAAGCATGATGTTTCCACACCAATGTTGGATGCAACTCAGCATTCTTTCTCCTCCAAACACGAAGAGTTGAGTTTTTACCAAAAAGTTCTACTTTGGTTTCATCTGACTATATGACATTCTCCCAATCCTCTTCTGGATCATCCAAATTCTCTCTAGCAAACTTCAGATGGGCCCGGACATGTACTGGCTTAAGCAGGGGGACATGTCTGGCACTGCATGATTTGAGTCCCTGGTGGCATAGTGTGTTACTGATGGTAGCCTTTGTTACTTTTGCCCAAGCTCTCTGCAGGTCATTCACTAGGTCCCCCCTGTGATTTTTGCTCACCGTTCTTGTGATCATTTTGACACCACAGGGTGAGATCTTGGAGATGGAGCTCCAAATCGAGGGAGATTATCAGTGGTCTTGTATGTCTTCCATTTTCTAATAAGTGCTCCCATTGGTGATCTCTTCCCACCAAGCTTCTCGACTATTTCAGATTCAGTCTTCCCAGCCTGGTGCCGGTCTACAATTTTGTTTCTGGTGTCCTTCGACAACTCTTTGGTCTTGGCCATAGTGGAGTTTGGAGTGTGACTGTTTGAGGTTGTGGACAGGTGTCTTTTATACTGATAAAAAGTTCACACAGGAGCCATTAATACATTTAACGAGTGGAGGACAGAGGAGACTCTTAAAGAAGAAGTTACAGGTCTGTGAGGCCAGAAATCTTACTTGTTTGTAGATGACCAAATACTTATTTTCCTCCATAATTTGCAAATAAATTCTTTAAAAATCAGACAATGTGATTTTATGGATTTTTTTTTATCATTCTGTCTCTCATAGTTGAGGTTATAACCTATCATGATAATTACAGCCTCTCATCTTTTTATGGGGTAGAACTTGCACAATTGGTGGCTGACTAAATACGTTTTTGCCCCACTGTATATATATATATATATATATTTGTGGTCAAGGATTCCCATAATGGATATGAACTTACCTAACCTTATACTAACAGCGGTCTGAGGTGTGCCATAACCGCATGAGATGAGGGCCCGCCTATAGAGGGCATACCCTGTTGTGAAAATATGATAAAAGAGGGAGGGTTGGGTGGGAATAACGCCGCACCCGCCCCGAGGTACAGGAGCCCGGGGTTTATGTAGTGTCCAGCCCCTCCCACAAATACAGCCCATTGGGCTTTAATACTTGTGGTCAAGGCTTCCCATAATGGATATGAACTTACCTAACCTTATACTAACAGCGGTCTGAGGTGTGCCATAACCGCATGAGATGAGGGCCCGCCTATAGAGGGCAAAAGACAAGCCAGAATAGGTAAATATATATGACCTTTATTAATTCACAAAACTAACACCTTAAATACATCTGACATTTCTTTCTCGGGGTTTGGAATGTATCGAGCGTAACAAGCCGACTTCCATCTACCCAACCTCTTTATGACATGAGCGGGCACCTTGTGCTTTGACGCGGCCGATGCTGCACCTATCCTGAAGGAATGGCCAGAAAATTTCTGCGGGTCTAGGCCTAGCATGGTGAGTAGAGAGCGAATAGAACTAGTGAAAAGACTAGTTGACAGCGGCAAACCATCTACTGCCAGTAAAGGCACCTCGGGACCCACCCCGCGTGTGATATTCATGAATTGATCCAAGACCCTTACTGGGCACCACTTGTTACCCGAGGAAAAATAAGTAATCAAAACCTCCGATTTGGATGTCTTGGTACTTAGCAGAGATAAAACATATCTGTCTCCAACTCGCGATAACTGTTGCCTCAAAACTGGCCTGCCCTTGACTGAACTAGCTGTCACTTCTCCAGGCCTGAGAAAACCATAAAAAATTAAGTACATGGCCGATTTAATCAAAATACTGCGTACAACCCCCAAAGGTGCTGTATCCAACAAATCCGATAAGCTACGGAATATCTCACCTGAAATGGGCCACCTAGCCCCTGCCCTGACAGTTGGGGTGCTGCGAATACCGCGCAACACCGACTTTATCGCGTGTACAGAAAAAAGTGAAGGCCTGCTTGGATATTCCATGGCCAGGAAGTGCTGAATACCCGCCAAGTATAATTTGATAGTATTAAATGAAAACTTCTTGGTAAAATGACAAAATGAAATGAAACAAACTAAATTTGAAACATAATCTTCTGCAGAATTAGAAAACTCTGCTATAAATTTGGTATACATGTCCCACGCAAGATTGTACGCTCGAGCAGTGCTAGGAGCTAACGAGCTCATCATTAGCTTCCGAGCCAGTTGTTTGTAAAGACCTAATCCATGCTGAGAAGTTGAAATTGTGGTACTGGACACCCTCGCGTATCTGCCCCCGGCATTACCTGAAAGAAAACATCAAATTTTAGCCTAGATAACGCATCAGCTGCTATGTTCCTACTACCTTCAATATGTTCAGCCGAGAAATGGAAATTAAATTGTAACGCGATCCAAACTAAACGTCTTAAAAACCTCATTACTTCTGCCGACTTAGATCTCCCTTTATTGACGATGTCCACAGTGGCCGAGTTGTCACAAACAAAAATCACCGACCTATTGCACCAGTACTCCCCCCAAGCCTGAGCTGCCGCCACTATGGGAACGATTTCAAATGTAGCGGAGCTGTCCGTGAAACCAGGAATAACATAAACCTGCCCCGGCCAGCCGCTAGCTATCCATCGAGAACCCCATATAGCAGCAAAGCCCACGCTGGATGAGGCGTCTGTGAATATGCGGGGAGAATCGGAACCAACAACAGGCACAAAGAGAGACACCCCCTTCCAGTTTGCTAGAAACTGCTGCCACATGAGCAGATCCGACATAGCTGAATGACCCAGGTGCACTATGCTGTCCTGAAGCGGAGCAGCGGCAACCAATTCTAACAACCTAGAAATGAAGGACCTGCCCTGGGGAATTACCCTCATGGCGAAAGCCAACATACCTAAAAGACTCTGCAACTCTGCTTTGTTCGTGACCCGGGACCTGACGAACTTATTAACCATGTCTCGGATACGTGATAGTTTATCTGCAGGCAACCGGGCCTCCATTTTGTTAGAATCTAAAATTATCCCTAGGAAAGTCAGAACCTTGGTCGGACCTTCCACCTTAGCGGGGGAAACTGGAATTCCTATCTGACTGAAAACCTCAAGTGTCTTTCCCAACTGCCACGGAACTTGCTGAGGGGGCTCTACCAACAGAAAATCATCAAGATAATGAATAACGTTGCTACAGCCGACAGCGTGTTGTAAAATCCACTGCAAAGCGCAAGCTAACTGATCAAAAAGCCATGGACTGGATTTAGAACCAAATGTAAGTTTTACCGCAAAATAATACAGTTGTTGCCACTTCACCCCATACCACTGCCAAAGATCCTTTTTTACTGGCAACAGCTTAAAAGCATCCATTATATCTACCTTGGACAACCATGCACCTGTACCCAACGTTAGCAACATCTGGATTGCTTGGTCAACGGAAGAATATTTCATAGCAACTCATCTGAGGGGATCAAAGAATTAATACTGGGTATGACAGAGCCGTGCGGTGCTGACAGATCGAAGATCAATCGTTTTTTGTTACTGAACTTCCCTGAGACAATACCAATGGGGCTAACCCGCCAATCTTGAAATGGAGGTACTGAAAAAGGACCAATCATGTAACCTTTATCAACTTCCCTATCCAGCAACTCTGATACTGACATAGGGTCATTGGCCGCTGATAATAAATTATTACATTCATATGTGGATTGCGGAAGAGCTACTAGTCCTGTATGGAAACCGCTGCTGAAACCATCCAAAAGCCAATTTACCCATTCTATGTTGGGATGAAGTTCAAGATACCCCTTCAAGACATGCATCTGTATGACACCTAAATATGATGAACCACCTTTTATTGAGCACAGTGAACGGGGGTGAGCCCGAAAACACTTAAGACAAACATGTAACAGTCTACACTGATTGTAATTGCATGTAGCTAAATTATAATTATTACAAATTTGGTTTTTACCCAAAAACCTAACTGGTCTGCCCAACTTATCAACCGATTCTGTGGCCCTGTTACCAGCATGTGAGGTACCTGGTTTACTTGCTGAAGCCTCCTCCTGCGCTAAATTGCACCATGCCGTGGCATGTGATATAGATTGACATAAAGCGCATGACGGGGCCCTAAGCCCCGCAAAATGCCGGCAAAACAGCTCCGTGTCCAGTTTGGACCAGTCATACGAGTAACCATGTTGCGCAAATGCCGCCGCTGCTTTTGCCGAAAACGACTTATGATAATCGTAAAAGTAGGTCCCTCCATATTTGTTACATAGGTCTGCCATATTAAATAGGTAAATATCCAATTCCTCCCTCCTAAGAGGTTTTGCCGAGCAGATTACATCCCTGAACATGCTAAATGCCACAATGAATTCTGGAAAAGATAATTTCCTATTCAACCTGGCGTCTTTGCTCCTCAGCACCACAGACAATTCCCCACAGGCAATGGTTCTAGTATCTATCATGTCCTGGGTGGCAATGAGCAAAGACGCCAAATTGACGTCCCTTCCCTCCAAAATGTCCTTACGCACATTGGAAGGAACAAAATACGCTGGAGCCACCCTAGGAGGCACCAACCCCCTACCTGAATCCGAACTGCACCCTGGTACCGGCACTGCCACCTGCATACTGTTAGCAGCTAGATCTGGGACTACGGCAGGCACCAGGACACCTGCTGCAGGCCTTTGGGCATTGTTGCTCTCGAGACTGTCCAACCTAGCCTGCACAGTTGATAGGGAGTCCACCATAGTCGCCATTAAGGCATGCAACTGTCCCAGGGAAGCTGTTACAGGATCCTGCTGTAGACTGGTCCCTGGCAATGGGTCAGCAATCAGTATCTTATATAATTCGGCTTTTCGTGCGGAAGCCGGAAAAGGAACCCCACGCTTCTTAAGTTCCTCCATCAGTTTTGGGATGGTCCATGTGCGATACGAGGGAGCGTCGCCCCCCTCAGACACCCTGGATGGGGTATCCAAGACGGACAAGGACTCCTCGATATCTGACCCATGAGACATGCTTGAGTAGGTACCTGTCCGGGCCAAACGGGTGCCGGTGGAAAATAAAATGTAACAATTAAACCCAAACCAGCATGTGTCATGGACTTCTCTCACTTTTTTTTTTTTTTTTAATTTTACCCACCTAGGTGCTGCTGATGTAATCGAGTAACCACCACTGACACTGGACCTGTAATTACTAAGGAGAAAAACCTGACCGTAAATGGAAATATGCGTATACTAAGTGCAAAATAAATAAAGAGATTGCAAATCGATCTGAAAAACGTGTCAGATTGCCAACCAGAACCTGCCGCAATGAGGTTGCTCTGAAGAAGAGTCAGAAACAACAACCAAGTAACAACAACCCTCGAGCTGAAGGAACGAGTCAGGCAACAGGGTACCGAGAAATTGACTATATAACTACATAACGTGCGTAGTTAGGACTGACATACCATTCGTGGCAGTTACTTAGGATAACTGCTGGTGTATAAGCATGACTACCGAAACGAGATTTCTGCCAGACCCAACAACGTGCCGGGTCATCGTCAAGATATAACCAATTTTTACGTAAAACGAGACATCCCCATACACATACAATGTGCTCTACTACTCACATAAACATAAGCATATACATACATACACACATATGTACATACCTGCATATACCCGCCTGCATATATACATACAGATACCTACACATACGCACACATATATGTAAAGAAAACATGTACACACCCCCGTGCCTATACCCAGACCATACGCATATCCCTGCCTGACCCATACCCATACATATACGCACACTTATGTATCCCCACAGCTATTCACCCATACGAGCATATATACATATATATATATATCTATCCATATCCCCCCTTTTTTTTTTTTCCTAACTCTATTGTTTGCTCTGAAGACGTGTCAGCAACAACAATACGTACGCCCGACAGAATCAAAAGTAACCTAAAACCATGTAACCTACCCGAGGTAACTTGTAGCTGAACCAACCAGGAGGAACCCCTCAATGAATCACCTGAATCCAGGACCAACCGAATCTATATGTACACACACAAACTGCATTATCAAACAGAAAATAACGCCTAACTCTGCAGAAATGTGTCGGAAATGATGCAGAATAACGTTGTCCCCATTTTAAGTAATCTATAAACCTCCAGTGACCCCTACAACAGTGTACTAACTATATCTGCCAAATCCACCACAGATCTGGTAAAACCGACCTGGTGGATGTTCTATAGTACATTAACCCCTGTATTAGCCAATGTAAACTGTCTTAAAAGCTGACTTTGATGTGACATAATACAGTCTAAGTATGAGAGCCTGGCTGCGAGAGCCAACGCCATCTCATATGGCAGTAGTGCCCCCCCCCCCCAAAAAAAAGAGAAAACCTTCAATAGACCCACCTACAATGGGGCGTACAAATGACTCGCAGCTATGCGGTGACCAATTGACTAACCACCACCCGAACATAAAACAATACCTACCTGTAACTGTCTTAAATGAAATAACCCCTTGATCTAACGATACACCGCACGTTATGGACGGACGGCCCCGAGTACGATGCCGGAAAAACCGTGTAGTGGGGCGGGATACGGATCCCGGTGCATACCTAACGAAGGCCCGTAAAGTAACTCCAATATGCCGGCCAGCCGGCACTTACCCTCCACGCGCTGCCTCACACCTGAAGTGGAAAACTCCGCAGCCGAACGCCGGAGCAGGAAACCGGAAACAGGAAACAGGAAACGGAAGTGACGCGACGAGTGAGCTCACTTGCAGCCACACAAGGGAAAACTGCAATAACGCCGCACCCGCCCCGAGGTACAGGAGCCCGGGGTTTATGTAGTGTCCAGCCCCTCCCACAAATACAGCCCATTGGGCTTTAATACATATATATATATATATATCTATGAATGAGATCCAAATATTATACCCTATAATCTTGAACTACAGGGAGGCTCAGGGATCAGAACTGAATGGAGAATAAAGAATTCCTGCTCTACCCGTCTCACACAGACTGTTCACTACTGAATACACAGTAATACCGTACAATCAATAACTAAGAAGCGTGAGATAATAGCTGGAGGACACCGGGATATAGAACCGTCACTGACTCCACCATCTATACTTATTAAAGCGCCTACATAGCCCTGAGCAGCAGAATGAGCCCATTACAGGTCCCTGCGGTCCACAACATGACTGGTCTGCAGCGCAATTTAAATATTTGCTGATATAACAAAATAACACTTGCCCAATGGTTATGTGTAAGTTATATGTATGTAACTATATGTATATAACTAATATATACTGACATATATATATATATATATATATATATATCTATATATATATATATATATATATATATATAGCCAAAAATTAAGAATTCAGCAGCACTCCAAGTTCAAATGCAAAAAAAGTGGTGGATTTATTAGCCTGACGGCTATGCCGTCAGGCTAATAAATCCACCACTTTTTTGCATTTGAACTTGGAGTGCTGCTGAATTCTTTTCTTTTGGCTGTCTACCTCTTGACCCATTACCTGGGACACCAGACCGCTGGCACCCAACACCATTTACCTTTTTTTGGTTGTGCTGCTCCACAGTTTCTTTAATATATATACATTATAATAATAATTTAATATATATACATATACATTCATCATACGTATTAAAGATCTTGGCGCTGAACACCGGTCAATGTAGATGTCATTTGTCATTGATGTATGGGTTATATCATGGCTATATCATGGATATTCAGCCCTCAACTAAAAAATATATTAACCCCTTCATGGCCCAGGATGTTTTTTTTTTTGTTTTTTTTTGCATGGAGTAGGCTAAGGACTCAACTGGCAGCTTCTGGCTGCATCCACCAATGGCCGGCATGGAGCTATCTCTGGCTTTTTAAAGTGGCACTCCACCCCTAGACATTTTATCCCCTATCCAAAGGATAGAGGATAAGATGTCTGATGGCGGGGGTCCCGCCGCTGTGGACCCCCGCAATAGAGCATGCGGCACCAACCTGTTTCTGCCCGGGAAGCGCTGGAGGGTCTGGGTCCCGATGACTCCGCCCCCCCCCCCGTGTGACGTCACGCCCCGTCCCCTCAATGCAAGTCTATGGCCGTCACGCCCCCTCCCATAGACTTGCATTGAGTGGACGGGTTGTGACATCACAAGGGGGCGGAGTCATGACGTCACGGACTTCCGTTCTGGTGGTCGGGACCCAGACCCTCCAGTGCTTCCTGAGCAGAAACAGGTGGGTGCTGCATGCTATATTGCGGGGGTCCCCAGTGGCGGGACCCCCGCGATCAGACATCTTATCCCCTATCCTTTGGATAGGGGGTAAGATGTCTAGGGGTGTAGTACCCCTTTAAAGGGGTTATCCAGCATAAGGTGATTTTAGTACATACCTGCCAGACAGTAATGGACATGCTTAGGAAGGATCTGCACTTGGGGCTAAATGGCTATGTTGTGAGATTACCATAACACTATGGCTAGCTTTTTGTGAACTGGCTATTTCCAGTTCCAGTTCCCTCCCTGAAACTACAAGTCCCATGATTCTATGTTTATAAGTGTGAAGTCACGTTCCTCCCTCCCACACATCAGCCACCCTACCCCTTGAAATACACTTGTGCTCCTTCAATGCAATAGACCAGTGTTTTCTAACCAGGGTGCTGCTGCAAAATTATAATTCCTTGCAGAATGATCTCCCCCCCACCCAGCAGTCACTCTACCCATTGAAGCACAGACAGGCTCCCTCTGAACATCTGACTAGTGATGTAATGTCTCAGGCCACACTGTAACCTGGGAAAACCTGAAACCTGAGTAATTTTGTATGCTGTTAAAAATAAACATTGGGGCAAAATTCACAGAAGAATTGTGAGACCACCAGGTACAGACACTATATTATGAACTGCACTAACTTTACAGCCCCTGTAGCATTGTCAAATGAAAAGAATAACCTGAAATACCACTTTAAAGGGGTATTCTGGCTTTATACATCTTATCCCCATCACGCCCCCTTCCATAGACATGAATGGAGCAGGCGTGGCGTGATGTCACTAGGGGGCGTGCTTGTGATTTCACGTCCCCGTCTCGGAGGCAGCGCCCGGCACAGACCCCCAGCGGCGGGACCCCTGCGATCATACATCTTATCCCCTATCCTTTGGATAAAGCCAGAATACCGCTTTTACTGTTTAATTGTCACTGTCAAAACTGACCATGGCATTTTAATGGCCTTAATGCGTGTCATTGGTGTTCCAGTAATTCAAATCGCTGCCCTGTAACGTGGCCATGGGAAGCCAATGTGTTTTCATGGCAGCCCGAGGCCTGTGTTACGCCTAGCGCTCCGGGTCCCCGCTCCTCCCCGGAGCGCTCACGGCGTCTCTCTCCCCGCAGCGCCCCGGTCAGTCCCGCTGATCGGGAGCGCTGCACTGTCATGGCCGTCGGGGATGCGATTCGCACAGCGGGATGCGCCCGCTCGCGAATCGCATCCCAGGTCACTTACCCGTCCCGGTCCCCTGCTGTCTTGTGCTGGCGCGCGCGGCTCCGCTCTCTAGGGCGCGCGCGCGCCAGCTCTCTGCGACTTAAAGGGCCAGTGCACCAATGATTGGTGCCTGGCCCAATTAGCTTAATTGGCTCCCACCTGCTCCCTGGCTATATCTGATCTCCTCCCTTGCACTCCCTTGCCGGATCTTGTTGCCTTGTGCCAGTGAAAGCGTTTAGTGTGTCCAAAGCCTGTGTACCAGAACTTCTGCTATCCATCCTGACTACGAACCTTGCCGCCTGCCCCCGATCGTCTGCTACGTCTGACCTTGCCTCTGCCTAGTCCTTCTGTCCCACGCCTTCTCAGCAGTCAGCGAGGTTGAGCCGTTGCTAGTGGATACGACCTGGTTGCTACTGCCGCAGCAAGACCATCCCGCTTTGCGGCGGGCTCTGGTGAAAACCAGTAGCCTCTTAGAACCGGTCCACTAGCACGGTCCACGCCAATCCCTCGCTGACACAGCGGATCCACAACCCGTAAGCCGAATCGTGACAGTAGATCCGGCCATGGATCCCGCTGAGGTGCCGCTGCCAAGTCTCGCTGACCTTCCCACGGTGGTCGCTCAGCAATCGCAGCAGATTGCCCAACAAGGACAGCAGCTGTCGCAGTTGACCGCCATGTTACAGCAACTTCTGCCTCTGCTACAGCAGCAACCATCTCCTCCGCCAGCTCCTGCACCTCCTCCGCAGCGAGTGGCCGCTCCTAGCCTTCGCTTGTCCCTGCCGGACAAATTTGATGGGGACTCTAAACTCTGCCGTGGATTTTTGTCTCAGTGTTCCCTGCATATGGAGATGTTGTCGGACTTGTTTCCTACAGAACGGTCTAAGGTGGCGTTCGTAGTAAGCCTTCTTTCAGGAAAGGCCTTGTCTTGGGCCACACCGCTCTGGGACCGCAATGATCCTGCCACAGCCACAGTCCAGGCCTTCTTCGCTGAAGTCCGGAGTGTCTTCGAGGAGCCAGCCCGAGCTTCTTCTGCCGAGACTGCCCTGTTGAACCTGGTCCAGGGTAATTCTTCAGTGGGCGAGTACGCCATCCAATTTCGTACTCTTGCTTCCGAGTTATCATGGAATAACGAGGCTCTCTGCGCGACCTTTAAAAAAGGCCTATCCAGTCACATCAAGGATGTGCTGGCCGCACGAGAGGTTCCTGCCAACCTGCAAGAACTCATCCATTTGGCTACCCGCATTGACATGCGTTTTTCTGAGCGACACCAAGAGCTCCGCCAGGAAAAAGACTTAGATCTCTGGGCACCTCTCTTACAGCATCCGTTGCAGTCTACGCCTGGGCCTCCCGCCGAGGAGGCCATGCAAGTGGATCGGTCTCGCCTGACCCAGGAAGAGAGGAATCGCCGTAGGGAAGAAAATCTCTGTCTTTACTGTGCCAGTACCGAGCATTTCTTGGTGGATTGCCCTATCCGTCCTCCACGTCTGGGAAACGCACGCACGCACCCAGCTCACGTGGGTGTGGCGTCTCTTGGTTCTAAGTCTGCTTCTTCATGTCTCACGGTGCCCGTGCGGATTTCTCCTTCAGCCAACTCCTCCCTCTCAGCCGTGGCCTGCTTGGACTCTGGTGCCTCCGGGAATTTTATTTTGGAGTCTTTTGTGAATAAATTCCGCATCCCGGTGACCCGTCTCGTCAAGCCGCTCTACATTTCCGCGGTCAATGGAGTCAGACTGGATTGCACTGTGCGTTACCGCACAGAACCCCTCCTGATGTGTATCGGACCCCATCGCGAAGTGATTGAGCTCTTCGTCCTACCCAACTGTACCTCTGAGGTCCTCCTCGGTCTGCCATGGCTCCGGCTTCATTCCCCCACCCTTGATTGGACCACCGGGGAGATCAAGAACTGGGACTCTGCCTGCCATAGGAAGTGCCTCTCCCCCCCTCCCAGTCCCGTCAGGCAAACCTCAGTGCCTCCTCATGGCCCCCGTCCTGGTGTCACACTGCCCCGTGCCAGGCTTCGCCCTCTGCCCTCCCTCCCCATTCCCACTCCTGCTGTACTGCCTGCCGTTGAGGAAACCCTCCATTCTTTCCCGGTGTCCTCATCCCAGGGGAGGCAGTTACCGGTCAAAGAAAAGGGGAGACCTAAGGGGGGGGGGTACTGTTATGCCTAGCGCTCCGGGTCCCCGCTCCTCCCCGGAGCGCTCACGGCGTCTCTCTCCCCGCAGCGCCCCGGTCAGTCCCGCTGATCGGGAGCGCTGCACTGTCATGGCCGTCGGGGATGCGATTCGCACAGCGGGATGCGCCCGCTCGCGAATCGCATCCCAGGTCACTTACCCGTCCCGGTCCCCTGCTGTCTTGTGCTGGCGCGCGCGGCTCCGCTCTCTAGGGCGCGCGCGCGCCAGCTCTCTGCGACTTAAAGGGCCAGTGCACCAATGATTGGTGCCTGGCCCAATTAGCTTAATTGGCTCCCACCTGCTCCCTGGCTATATCTGATCTCCTCCCTTGCACTCCCTTGCCGGATCTTGTTGCCTTGTGCCAGTGAAAGCGTTTAGTGTGTCCAAAGCCTGTGTACCAGAACTTCTGCTATCCATCCTGACTACGAACCTTGCCGCCTGCCCCCGACCTTCTGCTACGTCTGACCTTGCCTCTGCCTAGTCCTTCTGTCCCACGCCTTCTCAGCAGTCAGCGAGGTTGAGCCGTTGCTAGTGGATACGACCTGGTTGCTACTGCCGCAGCAAGACCATCCCGCTTTGCGGCGGGCTCTGGTGAAAACCAGTAGCCTCTTAGAACCGGTCCACTAGCACGGTCCACGCCAATCCCTCGCTGACACAGCGGATCCACAACCCGTAAGCCGAATCGTGACAGCCTGTACCAATAGAGCGCTGATCTGATAGATCAATGCAGTACAAAGGTACTCCATTGATCTATATGAGCAATCAAAAATGTATATAAATAAAACCCTAAAAAATAATCAATAACAAAAATTCTAATCTTTCCTCCTTTTTCCATTTTTTAAATAAAAAAAAAGATATTTGGTATCATTGTGTTTTGAATTGTCCAAACTATTATCCATGTCCACATGATACATGATGCAAGCTTAAAAAATATATATATATCAAAGATCAGAATAGCTTTTGGAATAAAAAGCGACCAAAATTCCTATCTACTACAATAGGAGGGGGCTGCTGGAAAATTATCTGTACAGGACAATTAAGGGTGACACCAGGAGAAGGCAATAGATGAACTTCACAGCTCAGTCTCCCCCTCATTAAATGACCTCTGTAAAGGCCATAGAGTATGCCCAGTAACATCTCCCATTCATATGACAACTCCTGTCTATAGCTGCGGATTGTAAAGCATACTTTCAAATGCTGTTAAAAACTGCCCATATAATGTTCACAAATAAATAAATAAAATAGAAACTTCTTTTAGGGAAATAAAAAGAGCCTATTTTAATATCTGATCAGTAATAAATAATCTGAGCAATCAATGTCAGTCTGCAGCCCCAAAAGCTGTCAGTAATAATATCATGTAACATAAAAACTAAGCCACGACCTTCTGTTCTGTTTGGGATGATAAGGAGAAGGATGATTGAAAGTGATCTTACAACATTACAACAAAATCTGGGACCAGGAGATACAGGAGACAATAGATGATACTCACAGCTCAGCAAATGCCTTCTGTAAAGGGCACAGAGAATGCCTAGTTACAGTTCCCATCCATCTCTATGGGACAGCTTCTGTCCATAGCTGTGGATTGCTGTAAAGCATACCTCCAAATGCTGTTAAAAACAGCCCACACAATGTTCACAAATAAATAAATTGCAATCAGAAAACAGAAAAATTTTAGGGGGAAAAAAGAACATATTTCAATATCTGATCAGAAATAAATAATCCGAGCAATCAATGTCAGTCTGCAGCCCCAAAAGCCGTAATAATATAATGTAACATAAAATCTAGGCCCAAAACTAAGCTGCAACCTTGTGTTACATTTGTGATGATGATGAGGAGGCTGCTGGAAAGTGATTAGTACAGCATTACAGCAAAATGTGGCACCAAGAGATAGAGAAGATGATAGATGATGCTCACAGCTCAGCCTCCCCCTTCCTGTCAAATGCCTTCTGTAAAGGTCTCAGAGAATGTCTAGTTACTGTTCCCATCCATGTGTATAGGACAGCTCCTGTCTATAGCTGTGGATTGCTATGAAGCATATCTCCAAATGCTGTTAAAAACAGCTCACACAATGTTCAAAAATAAACAAATTATAGAAACTTCTTTTAGGGAAATAAAAAGAACATATTTTAATATCTGATCAGTAATAAATAATCCGAGCAATCAATGTCAGTCTGCAGCCCCAAAAGCCATCAGTAATAATATCATGTAACATAAAAACTAAGCCGCGACCTTCTGTTCTGTATGGGATGATAAGGAGGAGGATACTGGAAAGTGATCTTACAACATTACAACAAAATCTGGGACCAGGAGATACAGGAGACAATAGATGATGCTCACAGCTCAGCCTCCCCACTTCCTGTGAAATGCCTTCTGTAAAGGTCACAGAGAACGCCTAGTTACCGTTCCCATTCATGTGTATAGGACAGCTCCTGTCTATAGCTACGGATTGCTATAAAGCATATCTCCAAATGCTGTTAAAAACTGCCCACATAATGTTCAAAAATAAACAAATTGCAAACAGAAAATAGAAACATTTTAGGGGGAAAAAAAAGAACATATTTCAATATCTGATCAGTAATAAATAATCCAAGCAATCAATGTCAGTCTGCAGCCCGGAAAGCCGTCAATAATAATATCATGTAACGTAAAAGCTTTTATTTAAACCTAGAAGAATAGCTCGTTCATAGACAGTAATGAGAAAATAATAAATCCTGAATAATAAGATCCACAATGAATACATTTCTTATCCCATCATCTTCTGTCCGTATTATGATAATTTTCGCGGTCTGGGGCACCAGCAGCCCCTTATTACCCAGAGTTATTTGCATCGCCATTTGAATACTTTCGGATAGAAGAAAAGATATCACTTCTCGGAAGCAATATTGAGGTAATATGAAGATCACACGGGATACGTCTCCATCCATTCTGCATTCATTATGTCACGTTAAATTAAAGACCTGGATGTTCAGACCCGGGTAATGAAGATGTTTCCAGTCATTTGTCACCCATGTATACGTCTCCGTGAACAGATCTGTCCATTACTTTATAACGTGTTTATGAATGATGAAGACTTTGTCTGATATGCGGGTGACACACAATGCTGTGTAGGGCGGAATGTACTGTACGGAATGTTTTATCCCTGCTGGATGACCTGCAGGTACTGACAGGGTATGGAGAATTCGAGACATTTGGGATGAAATATAGGCATGCTGTCTATACTCTGAATCAGTTTTCCAACCAGTGTGCCTCCAGCTGTTGCACAACTACAACTCCCAGCATGCCCGGACAGCCGTTGGCTGTCCGGGCATGCTGGGAGTCGTAGTTTGGCAACAGCTGGAGGAACAGTGGTTGGGGAACACTGCTCTAAATTGATTGCTTCTAGCTGAGTACCCGGTGTTACCCGGTCTTTCTACCTAAACAATAACGCTCTCGTCCTCAAATCCCGAAATCATCTCCTATCCTCATATCTCGGTCACATATCCCGACCTCATATCCTGTCTTCCTATCTCGACCTCATATCCCGTCCTCATATCTTGTCTTCCTATCTCGACCTCATATCCCGTCCTCATATCCCAAACTCATATCCCGAACTCATATCCCGTCCTCATATCTTGTCTTCCTATCCCGACCTCATATCCCGAAATCCTCTCCTATCCTCATATCCCAGTCACCTCATATCCTGTCTTCCTATCCCGACCTCATATCCTGTCCTCATATCTTGTCTTCCTATCCCGACCTCATATCCCGTCCTCATATCTTGTCTTCCTATCCCGACCTCATATCCCGTCCTCATATCTTGTCTTCCTATTCCGACCTCATATCCCGTCCTCATATCTTGTCTTCCTATCCCGACCTCATATCCTGTCCTCATATCTTGTCTTCCTATCCCGACCTCATATCCTGTCCTCATATCTTGTCTTCCTATCCCGACCTCATATCCCATCCTCATATCCCAAAATCATCTCTTATCCTCATATCCCGGTCACCTCATATCCTGTCTTCCTATCCCGACCTCATATCCCGTCCTCATATCTTGTCTTCCTATCCCGACCTCATATCCCGTCCTCATATCTTGTCTTCCTATCCCGACCTCATATCCCGTCCTCATATCTTGTCTTCCTATCCCGACCTCATATCCTGTCCTCATATCTTGTCTTCCTATCCCGACCTCATATCCCGTCCTCATATCTTGTCTTCCTATCCCGACCTCATATCCCGTCCTCATATCTTGTCTTCCTATCCCGACCTCATATCCCGTCCTCATATCTTGTCTTCCTATCCCGACCTCATATCCCGTCCTCATATCTTGTCTTCCTATCCCGACCTCATATCCTGTCCTCATATCTTGTCTTCCTATCCCGACCTCATATCCTGTCCTCATATCTTGTCTTCCTATCCCGACCTCATATCCCATCCTCATATCCCAAAATCATCTCTTATCCTCATATCCCGGTCACCTCATATCCTGTCTTCCTATCCCGACCTCATATCCCGTCCTCATATCTTGTCTTCCTATCCCGACCTCATATCCCGTCCTCATATCTTGTCTTCCTATCCCGACCTCATATCCCGTCCTCATATCTTGTCTTCCTATCCCGACCTCATATCCTGTCCTCATATCTTGTCTTCCTATCCCGACCTCATATCCTGTCCTCATATCTTGTCTTCCTATCCCGACCTCATATCCCGTCCTCATATCTTGTCTTCCTATCCCGACCTCATATCCCATCCTCATATCCCAAAATCATCTCTTATCCTCATATCCCGGTCACCTCATATCCTGTCTTCCTATCCCGACCTCATATCCCGTCCTCATATCTTGTCTTCCTATCCCGACCTCATATCCCGTCCTCATATCCCGAACTAATTTCCTGTCCTCATATCCCGTCTACATATCATGTCCTCGTAACATGATCTCATATCCGTACCTCAAATCTTGTCCTCATATCCCAACCACATATCTCGTCCTCATATTCCACCCTCAGATTCTGACCTCCTATCCCCGCTTTTATCCCGATCTTATATCCCGACCTAATTTCCTATCCTGCTATCCTGTCCTCATATCATGTCCTCGTATCTTGTCCTCATATCCTGTCCTCATATCCCGACTTCATATTTGATACTCATATCCCACCCTAATATTCTGACCTCCTATCCCCTCTTTTATCCCGATCTTATATCCCGATTTCATTTCCTGTTCTGCTATCCTGTCCTCATATCATGTCATCGTATCTTGTCCTCATATCCCGTCCTCATATCCCGACCTTAAAGGGGTACTCCGGTGGAAAACATATATATATATATATATATATATATATATATATATATATTTTTTTTTTTTTTTTTTTTTTTTTTAAATCAACTGGTGCCAGAAAGTTAAACAGATTTGTAAATGACTTCTATAAAAAAAAAAAAATCTTTACCCTTCCAGTACTTTTTAGCAGCTGTATGCTACAGAGGAAATTCTTTTCTTTTTTAATTTCTTTTTTGTCATGTCCACAGTGCTCTCTGCTGACACCTGATGCCCTTATCAGAAACTGTTGAGAGCAGGAGAAAATCCCCATAGCAAACCTATGCTGCTCTGGACAGTTCCTCATATGGGCATCAGGTGTCAGCAGAGAGCACTGTGGACAAGACAAAAAAGAAATTCAAAAGGAAAAGAATTTCCTCTGTAGCATACAGCTGCTTAAAAGTACTGGAAGAGTAAAGATTTTTTTAATATAAGTAATTTACAAATGTGATACAAAAATTGCCTACACCTCAAGGGCAGTATTCACATTAATAAATTGGGTGACTGAGACCGTGCTTCAATTATGAACCAAATGTTATTAAAAGTACAGCTTATGTTGCATAAAATATAGTGCAGGGCCCTTGTGGGGAAAATAACTAGAGATGAGCGAACTTACAGTAAATTCGATTAGTCAGGAACTTCTCGGCTCGGCAGTTGATGACTTATCCTGCATAAATTAGTTCAGCTTTCAGGTGCTCCGGTGGGCTGGAAAAGGTGGATACATTTCTAGGAAAGAGTCTCCTAGGACTGTATCCACCTTTTCCAGCTCACGGGAGCACCTGAAAGCTGAACTAATTTATGCAGGATAAGTCATCAACTGCCGAGCCGAGAAGTTTGTGACAAATCGAATTTACTGTAAGTTCGCTCATCTCTAAAAATAACAGTTGCAATAAGAATAAGTGTATAGAGCATAAAACAAAAATGAATAGACAATAAATTGGGTTGTGACCGATAGTCCGGCAATTTTGAAAATCTGTTAGTCCGGAAAACCAGATGGAAAGTCCAGCAAATAAGAAGATGGAATAGTTCAGAGAATAAGAAGATGGAATAGTCCAGAGAATAAGAAGATGGAATAGTCCAGAGAATAAGAAGATGGAATAGTCCAGAGAATAAGAAGATGGAATAGTCCAGAGAATAAGAATAGTATTTGCAGATGGTGGATTAATGTAACATGAAATTAATATTACCGGATAATTGGCGGTCCGGCTCTGGTGGGCTGCTTTGTGAGCAATTGCATGCGCCGGCACGTCTGGTTCTGATAGCACTTGAACCCGATGTATGACGTGCTCGTCTGCGGTAAATCGTAGGTATCTGGAGTGGATGGTTCCTGCTGGGTTATCTCGTGGCGATAGCGTGTGACGTGTGACGGAAACAGATCACAGGATCAGCAGTTCCCCCATAGCAGGCGGACCTCGATAATGGTGAGAAATACCGGGGGCAGATAGTTTTCTGATTAAAAACAATCTTTAGTGCTAGTTGGTATAAAAGTCCATAGAGCGGTCACTCTACACAAAGGCTAAACGCGTTTCGGGGTGCTTAAGAGCAAAGTAAATGACCCCAGCCTCAGACTTTCCAAATTGACGGACTATTGGTCACAACACAATTTTATTGTCTATTAATTTTTGTTTTATGCTCCACACTTATTCTTATTGTAACTGTTATTTTCCCCACAAGGGCCCTGTGTGGGAAATGTTTTATGCAACATAATCTGTACTTTTAATAAAATTTGGTTCATAATTGAAGCGCGGTCTCAGTCAACCAATTTATTAGTGTGAATACTGCCCTTAAGGAGTAGGCAATTTTTTATTAAATATTGATTTCGCTCTCACACCTAGGGTATAGGTGTTTTCTAGCCTACAGTATATAATTGTCAGCTGCACCACCCACTTTTTTCTAATTTACAAATCTGTTTAACTTTCTGGCACCAGTTGATTAAAAAAAAAATGTTTTCCACCAGAGTACCCCTTTAAAGCCAGACCTCATATCCTGATCTCACATCCTGACCACAAATTCATCCTCATTTCCCAACCTCATATCCCGACCTCATATCTCATCTTCATATCCTGACCTCATATCTCATCTTCATATCCTGACCTCATATCTCATCTTCATATCCTGACCTCATATCTCATCTTCATATCCTGACCTCATATTTCATCCTTGTATCCCGACCTCATATCTCATCCTCATATCCCGGCCTCACATCTCAGCCTCATATCCTGACCTTATATCTCATCTTCATATCCTGACCTTATATCTCATCTTCATATCCTGACCTTATATCTCAGCCTCATATCCTGACCTTATATCTCATCTTCATATCCTGACCTCATATCTCAGCCTCATATCCCGACCTCATATCTCATCTTTATATCCTGACCTCATATTTCATCCTCATATCCCTACCTCATATCTCAATTCTTATATCCCGACCCCATATCTCATCCTCATATCCCAACCTCATATCTCATCCTCATAGACCTCATATCTCATCCTCATAGACCTCATATCTCATCCTCATAGACCTCATATCTCACCCTTATATCCCGACCTCATATTTCATCCTCATATCCTGACCTCATATCTCATCATTATATCCAGACCTCATATCTCATCCTTATATACCAACCTCATATCCAGCCCTTATCTCTCATTGTCATATACTGTCCGCATATCCCCTCCTCACATTCCAACCTCATATCCTGTCTTCATATACCCTTAAAGGGCTAGTCTAGGAAAAAAAATTTTTTATATCAACTGGCTCCAGAAAGTTAAACAGATTTGTACATTACTTCTATAAAAAAAAAATCTTAATCCTTCCAGTAGTTATTAGCTGCTGAAGTTGAGTTGTTCTTTTTTTCTGACCACAGTGCTCTCTGCTGACACCTCTGCTTGTCTCAGGAACTGTCCAGAGTAGGAGCAAATCCCCATAGCAAACCTCTAATGCTTCGGACAGTTCCTGAGACAAGCAGAGGTGTCATCAGAGAACACTGTTGTCAGACAGTAAAGAACAACTCAACTTCAGCAGCTGATAATTACTGGAAGGATTAAGATTTTTTTTAATAGAAGTAATTCACAAATCTGTTTAACTTTCTGGAGCCAGTTGATATTAAAAAAAAAAAAGTTTTTTAGTGGACTACCCCTTTAAATGTGGCTGAGTTCTGATGAAGAGAGAGGCCGGAAATAAAAAGTGTCGTGGCTTGAAGGAGGGGGTGTGGTTTGCAACTCGGACAGACACATTCATTGGCGATGTGGAGCTTGTGGAGTAAGGTGCGGCTGAGCTGTGATGAAGAGATGGTGTGTTGTGGGTGAATGTAGCAAAAAATTGCAAAATTTGCTAAAAAAAAGCCTAAATTAAAAAAAAAAGGGCCAAAAATAGAAGGGCGTGGCTTTGTGGGAGGGGCATGACTTGTGGAGGGCGTGGCTCGCAAGCTGGACTGACACTCACCAGCAGCTGCAAAGCAAAGCTGGTGTAGTAAAGTATCGGAAGTTCTATAAATTTGCATGGGACCTTAGACAAAAATGTATGACCCTGGCATATGGGGAAAGGTAAGGGTTAATTTAACTATACTATATTATTAATTGACAGATAAATAACGTGTACCAAGTTTTATACCAGAGAAACAGCAATGCTTCAGCTCACCCCAGGTGCGCACGGACAGAGCGCGGACCTCGCCCAATTGAACAGCAGAAGAAAGAGGAGTCCAGCGTCCAGAAACTCGGAGGATAATATTTATTCACCAGATGGTCATAACAGGAACACAGGGTACAGTGACGCGTTTCGGCTTTACAACAAAGCCTTAGTCATACTAAGGCTTTGTTGTAAAGCCGAAACGCATCACTGTACCCTGTGTTCCTGTTATGACCATCTGGTGAATAAATATTATCCTCCGAGTTTCTGGACGCTGGACTCCTCTTTCTTCCCAAGTTTTATACCAATATCAAACACATACATGCATAGTTCACTCATTTAAACTGAGTTAATACCAGTCTGCAGCATCAAAAGATATTTAAAAAAGGCACTCCCGGATTATATATATATATATATATATATATATATATGCGCACCGGATGTCTGGGGTGCCACTGCTGTGGACCCCCACGATCAGACATCTTATCCCCAGCCAAAGGCTGTCTGGGCATACTGGAAGTTGTAGTTTTGCAATAACTGAGGGTGCACTGGTTGGTAAACATTGCTTCATAGAATGATGATTTGTGCAGTATGGTGCGGATTATAGTGTATTCTCTGTGCAGATGTTTCCAGCATTCTATGTGTGTTTCCTACTGTGGTGCCTAAGAAGTGGCTTGTATGTAGACTCATGGGTGTTGTGACTGGTTTGAGTTTGTGACACAAGGACTGTTAACCACCACACCTCAAGGGTAAGCGGTTGCCGGCGCCAAGCACCAGGTAAGGAGCTACCACAAATGCAAGGTTAGGGAAACCACTTGTAAACTTTATATCAGGAATCACAAACAGATGACACAACAGTTACAGTTCAATTTTAGTGCAATCTGGCTGAAGGATGCTATAGAGAACCGCAGATGCTTCTTGGCGCTTTGGGATTTGTAGTTCTCCTCAGGTAAGACATGACTTGGACTGGTCTGGACCTGATGAGGACAGACTTGACTTAGCTAGCCTTGACGTCACTAGATTGAACTGACTGAGAATTGACCAAGGTTAGATTTGACTTAACTAAGTTAGATTTGATTTGAGACAAAGTAGGTGGCTGCCGCCAACAGAGTCTTTCACACACGGGGTTCCTGGTTAATGCTTACCAGCCAGGATGAACTTGTATGGACCGGAGTTGCTGGAAGCTTTCACTACAGAGGTGCTACTCATTGCTCTGACTGGACTCAACACTGACTAACTCTCCAACTCCTCCCTGTCTAGACAGACCTGAGGGAGGAGGGCAGGAGGCCCTGACAAGCCAAAGTGGACAGTGGCCAAAGTGGATCCTCCTTCAAAAACACAGTTAACTCTTTATATGACACATAGAATACAAGTGCATTAAACAATGGAAAATACTTTCAGCGTTAATCACAAAATACCTGACATTTGAACCTGGGGACAAAGTGACATCCACCTGACAGGGCAGGTAGTTAAGAGAGTTCTGCACTGGGATACCACACTGGTGCATTGTTTAGTTTTTTGTCAGTCCAGGCATGCTGGAAGTTGTAGTTTGGCAACAGCTAGAGGTGCAATAGTTGGGAAACATTAATATAGACCCTCTCTGGCCATGGCGTCCCCAGCTCCTACCCAAATGTCAAATTGGCACAATCCAAGAATTACTTAGACTTAAAGTGCAGCAAAACTATGGAACAGAATTCCACAAAGGTAATAGAATATTTTACAAGATTCGTCCATATCACTTTTTATGATTTTTTTTATATATTCATACAAAAAAAATCTAATTTCAAAGCTGCCGAAATATTTGTATGAATTTGATTTATGAAATAAAGCTTTGGATTCATTATGTTCGATGTATCCGCGGGCGCGTGAAGATCGTCCTTACATCTGTAACTGGATTTGTATTCATGTTTCATTACTTCTTGTATCATTATTTTATATTGTGTTCTCGCGGGCGAAGGAAATCAGCATCTTAAACTTACACTTTTTTATCTTACAAAACCTCGGAGACGCCTGATAACAGTGAGAATAGAATAAGATCACAGAGAACGTCGGGTGTTATTTGAATATTTTTATTTGGAAATAGGTAATATATGAAATGGTTTTATAGAAGAAACTGTTCTAGGAAAAATGTTCCTAGATGGAGAATTGTGTCATAGCTCTACATAGAGGCTAAAGGCGGAGGTTTTTATGTGCACGTAGGTTGGTTTTTGCCATTGAAACCAGCCATAGAAAACTGCATCATGCCCCTTATATGACTTGTGACTATACCCATCAAGATCTCCTGTCTATATGTCATATTTAGGGGTACAACTCAGGGGTTATGTCCCCTTGCCCACCAGGTACCATTTATTTTACCATAATTATCTTCTTATATGGTTGGGAGGTATTTGGGTGCCCTTAGGTTCCACGATCTAGATAGGTTTGCTTTTTGTCTACACACCTTTGCCAAAGTAAAAGCAGCTCTCTCCTAGGTGGACCACACCTGTCTAAGCAACCCATGCTTTGTCCTTTTCTTGCAATAATACATTTCCCAGAAGAAACTGTCACATCCGAGGAAGGGATCAGTGCAGACCTAGCCCAAACCATTGTACCTACTTACTTGGACACTTTTCTCTAAATGGCAGTCCCCAAATGGGCCATGGTCCCTAAGTGTAGGGGCAAATGGGCAAAACAGTACCAATACAATAAACGATGGATAAACCAAGGAACAAGCAAAAAGGTCAGTACACAATCAGAATCACAAGGCAAAGTCAAGGTAGACATTGTGTCGAACCTATAGAGCAGCACATTACAAAATCAGAAGGCATGGGCATAGTTAGTAAATAGGCAAAAGGTCAGGTCATAAGAGGTCAGAATAGCCATAGGGATAACAGGGTAAAAAAAAAAATGCTGTGTAAGGTGTAAGTTCCTAGATTGCAAACCTTGTCATAGCTCCACATATAGAGGCTAAGACTTAGGTTTTTGCCATTGAAACCAGCCATAAAGAAAACTTTTACTTACAAAAATATGTTTCCCAGAACAAACTGTCAAGTCTGGGGTAGGGATGAGTGCAGACGTGCACAAACCATTGTACCTGGATGACCCCCTAAACGGCAGCCCCCAACTGGGCGACAGTCACTTAGTGCAGGGCATCAGAAGTGGCAGACAATCAGGGCAATACAAATGGGCAAAACAGTACCAATACAGTAAACGAGGGTTAAACCAGGGAACAAGCCAAAGGGTCAGAACCAATAGAGCAGTGAAGTACACAATCAGAATCACAAGGCAAGTCAAGGTTTGGTAAGTCAGGGTAAGCAACGGGTGAAACCTATAGAGCAGCACAGTACAAAACCAGAAGACAGGAGCAAAGTCAGTAAACAAGCAAAAGGTCAGGTCACATGAGGTCAGAATAGCAATAGGGATAACAGGCTAAAAAAAATTGCTAGTAAATGGTGTAAACCTCTACCACAGGTGCAGGACTAAGACATACTGCAGGTTATGTATTGAGCCTCATTGAATAGGCTGGCCACATCACTGTATGACAAACAGCCCTGCAACATGCAAAACTGTGCCAAAATAGCAAAAGACACCGCCAGCCGCCAGAGAGGGAAATGATTGAGGCAACGATTGAGCCGAGCGGGGTAAGTTCATTAAAGAAACCTACACCCAATTATAACTGATTGCCCAGGTTAAAGCCCAACCGGCAGTGGTCAACTGGATTCCCTGCCTCCCTTCTTCTTTGGATAGGGGATAAGATGTCTGATCACGGGGGTCCCGTTGCTAAATTATATTTATATTATATATTAAGAAAATATTTATATTATATTTTTTACACTTTTTAAGTCCCCATAGGGGACTAGTATTTGCATTAGTTGGATTTTATTAAAGGGGTACTCCGCTGCCTCAGCGCTCGGAACATTTTGTTCGGAACGCTTGGAGCGGGCGGGGGGGGGGGGGGGGGTTGTGACGTCTTGGTCATGCCCCTTCATGACAGCCATCATGCCCCCTCCCATAGACTTGCATTGAGGGGGTGCGGTGTGACCTCACGAGGGGCATAGTAGTGACGTCAGCTGGGTGCTGACCCCACGATCAGACATCTTATCCCCTTATCCCCTATCGTTTGGATGGGGAATAAGCTGTCTAGGGGTGGAGTTCCCCTTTAAGTGTACAAGGAGATCGGTGCTCTATTGATACAGCCTAACTCTGGCAGGCTGTATCATATGAGCGATTATCGGGTGGAACGAAATTACCTCTCGTAGCCATTTTAACTCATTAGGCCCCCGCATTTGCACTTGTCTCCTTTTCCTCCTTTAGATGCTGTGATCAGCATTGAGCACGGCATCCAAAGGGTTAATGATGGACATTGCCTTCAGAGATCTGTACTCTATTGAAACAGCATGAGTCTGGCAGGCTGTATCAAAGGAGCTATGATCGGGCAGCAATAACAATGGTAAGAGACCTGCAGCGGCCATTTTCACTCATCAGACCCGACGTTTGTGCTGCCTCCTTTTTCTCCTTTAGATCGGCATTGGTCACAGTGTTCAAAGGGTTAATGATGGACATTGCATTTAGAGTACAGAGAAATCGGTACTCTATTGATACAGCCTAACTCTGTCAGGCTGTATGACAGCAGCGATGATCGGGCCGCACTAAGAATGGTAAGAGACCTGCAGCGGCCATTTTTACTCATTGGACCCCCGCAATCCCGCTGGCTCCTTTTCCTCCTGTAGAACGGCATTGGTCACAGTGTCCAAAGGGTTAATGACGGATATCGGCTAAATCGTTATAAGAAAAAATGGTCAAAAAACACAAGAGAATAAGGGAAAATTACTGTATGTTTTTTTTCCATATGTTTATCATAATTACTCTCTTAATTGTTTTATATATATATCTGTTTGGAGATGTATACAAAAAAATTATAGGGAAATAGGAAAAAAATAAAATAAAACAATAGTCAATCAGGGCCATAATCTTCATGCACCGCGCATTTCCCAACTTACATTTACAGTTCACGCTGATAAGTGCGGATTGGGCAAATTTCTTTTCTAAATTGCTTTTCGGCGCTCCCCTTTGCCTTCAGCATTTGCATTCATTACAGTAACACCTCCACCCGAAACTTGTGTCATTTTTCACACAAAAAAAGCAATTTCTAAGGACGCAGCCGTCTTGCTTACTCCGCACGTAGATATAACGGCAACTTTAATCATTTCCCTCCAAATCAATCGGGAGATAGAACATTCCTGGCAACAGCGGCTTTCGCAAGTCATTTATGGAATAAAGAAGAATGAAAAGGTTTCGGTGTAAACTTGTTTTCTTTATTTTATTTTTATCGTTTTTGCATTTCATTTTTTATTCGTACAAATGCATAAATTATTATTTTTTTTTATCCATGGGGAAACATTAAAGGGGTACTCCACTGGAAAAAATGTTTTTTAAATCAACTGGTGCCAGAAAGTTCTACAGTTTTGTTAATTACTTCAATATAAATATCTTAATCCTTCCAGTACTTATTAGCTGCTGTATGCTTCAGAGAAAGTTGTGTAGTTCTTTCCAGTCTGACCACAGTGCTCTCTGCTGACACCTCTGTCCATGTCAGGAACTGTCCAGAGCAGGAGAGGTTTGCTATGGGGATTTTCTCCTGACATGGACAGAGGTGTCAGCAGAGAGCACTGTGGTCATACTGGAAAGAACTACACAACTTCCTGAGGAGCATACAGCAGCTGATTAGTACTGGAAGGATTAAGATTTTTTAATATAAGTAATTTACAAATCTGTAGAACTTTCTGGCACCAGTTTATTTATTTATTTATTTTAATTCACAGGAGAACCCCTTTAAGGCACTCTGGTTGGAAAACGCTGCTTTAAAGACTGCTTATTTTGCCGTCTGGTGCGGATTATAAAGTATGCTCTGTACTGTTGTTTCCATCATTCTATGTGTGTTTCCTAGTGTCTTGTTTAGTTTCTGGTCAGTCTGGGCATGCTGGGAATTGTAGTAGGAGACACATTTGTTAGGAAACACTGCTTTATAGACTGATGACTTTTGCAGTATGGTGCGGATTATAGAGTATGTTCTATGCAGTTGTTTCCAGCTTTCTATTTGTGTTTCCTAATACCTAGTCTCTAATCAGTCCATACATGCTGCCATTCATAGTTTTGCAAAAGCTTAAGGCGCTCTGGTTGGGAACCGCTTCTTTAAAGATTTCTTACCTTTGCAGTGTGGTGCGGATTATAAAGTATGCTCTGTATATATTTTTTTTTCCAGCATTCTATGTGTGTTTTCTTGTGCTTTGTTTAGTTTCTGGTTAGTCTGGGCATGCTGGGAGTTGTAGTTTTGCAAAAGCTGGAGGCACCCTGGTTGGGAACCACCGCTAAAAGGAATACAACCCTGAAGGTTCCTAATTAATATTATAACTGGCATATGGTAGGTGGGGGAGGTCTGATCATATGTTTTTCATTGTGTTTCAAGAGCTTCAATTTACACTTGTGACATTCCCTTTAAGGACGCATTCCTTCCTTTCTTTCTTTCTTCCTTCCTTCCTCTCTTTCTTTCTTTTTTTTGCTTATATAGTGCATCATAAAGAGTGTTGTCTTTGTTGCAGAAAAATCACAGCAAAAACAGAAAACAATGCACCATGTACACAGCCTCTGGGGAGGTGTAAGACTGCTATATATTTTTATCCCATATAGATAGTAGTAGCAGTATATAGATAGAGCTGGAGGGAGGTGTAAGACTGCTATATATTTTTATCCCATAGGGATAGCAGTAGCAGTATACAGATAGAGCTGAAGGGGAGGTGTATAACTACTATATATATAATGTTCCCATAGAGATAACAACAACAGTATACAGGTAGAGCTGGAGGGGAGGTGTATAAGTAATATATATCCTGATCCCATAGACATAGCAGCAGCAGTATACATATAGAGGTGGAGGGGAGGTGTATAAGTAATATATATCCTGATCCCATAGACATAGCAGCAGCAGTATACATATAGAGGTGGAGGGGAGGTGTATAACTTCTATATATCTGGATCTCATAGAGATAGCATCATTAGTATACAGATAGAGCTGAGGGGGAGGTGTATAACTACTATATATCAATATATTATGATCTCATAGAGCCTGCAGCAGCAGTAAACAGATAGAGATGGGAGGGGAGGTGTCTAACTACTATACATCCTGATCTCATAGAGATAGCAGCAGTATACAGATAGAGCTAGAAGGGGGGTGTATAACTACTATATATACTGATCCCATAGAGATAACAGCAGTATATAGATAGAGCTGGAGGGGAGGTGTATAACTACTTTATACCCTGATCCTATAGAGATAACAGCAGCAGTATACAGATAGAGCTGGAGGGGAGGTGTATAACTGCTATCTATTCTGATCCCATAGTGATAGTAGTAGCAATATACAGATAGAGCGGTTACGGGAGAGGTCTCTGAAGTGCACGATGGGAACTGACAGGTGATGAAGTTATCCGATTGTTTACATAAAGTCAGCTGACCCAGAATTGACCACCTCCTCTGACACATTAAACATTGTGCTTTACTGTGAGTCAATCTGGTGATCACATGACCTAGTTACAGTAATTAAACATGGGGGATGTAGCTGTGCTGGAATAAAACAGACGCACCAATGAGGAGTTCAGAAGTATGAATGGACTCAGCTGGTTGGTCAAGGATGCTGCCAATCAAATGAATATAGCAGGTTGCATCCTGGTCTAAATTTCATTGGCCAGGAAGCGATCAATCAATAGTCTGCACGGGATTGTAACCAATGAGATGTCATGTTAATACAGGAAGTGACATGTTTCAATGACGTCAGAGACAGGAGGTTATTTAAACCCCTGCAAGGCTTGTTTGCACGCCATTTGCCTCTTAGCCCTTGATAAAGCCACAGCCTGTGGCGAAACGTCGGGCGGGCGGGCAATGTGTTAGATTTTTAATTGTCTCACACTATAGATTGTGGACTGCAGCCACAATCTATCTTTTCATTTCACTTACTATAGCATGCAGTGTCATGCCAATCAATGCACTATGGATCAATATGTGTGAGGTTATTTTAATCTTGGCTCATTAAACGTTAAGTTTTATATTGGGTGGGAAATTTAGGGTCTTAGTGACCGCTTAGCGGTCAAATGTTAATAATAGGAATAAAACAGACAGCACTGTAGGGCTAATGATGGTGAGTGTGCATGATATGGTAGGGGAAACAAACTGGAGTGCTTTTTTAGGCTTCCTTACAAATTGTTTTCCGGCAATTTTGGAATGGTGCTCATGAATCAGGAGGCTCAGGATGAATAGGCCTTATAGGCCCAGCCAGAGAGTGCAGCATTATAATGCATGAAACTGTAAAGACAAAAAAATGAATTTAATTTAGGCTGAAGCCTCAATCTTTCATAATAAATAAGCCACAATCCTCTTCGTTATATAACAACGCCAGCCGCCATCTCCAGGAATATTCCTTTAAGACGCTCCAAGCTGGCATCACTATAGGATGAGCTCAGAGCGGCTCCTCGGGAAGGACCAGCGGCTCGCACTTCGAGTGGGCACAATTTGCTAAAAACGCTTATCTCTCTCTGGCAGAGGACGCCACTAATGGATTTCTAGAACAGATTTGTTTGAGCAGCTCAGAAACCGCATTTCACTACTCGTAACTTGGGAGCGTGAAACGTGTTTGTCATCACTTTACCTTCCCGGAAATAAAAGCTACAGCCGTAAACTTCGGGATGTTTATTACTTACAGCGGTCCCTGTTGTTTTGCTCAGTTTGAGAGATTCACAGAATGATAATTGACAAATAAACTTTTTTATTTGATGCAATGTATTATTATATCCAGAATAGACTCTCCACAGCTTTACTGGTAATCAGTGGTCTCAAACTGTGGCCCTCCAGATGTTTCAAAACTTCAATTCCCAGCATGCACGGACAGCCAACGGCTGTGGTGTGACATCACTAGGGGGCGTGGCCGTGACATCACGACCCTCGCAGTCCGCACCCAGCGCTCGGTACAAAATGTTCCAGTTGCTGGGGCAGTGGAGTACCCCTTTAAGACCTGGAGGAGGCGGAGATAATATGAAGATGTGACTGTGGTCAGGGCGGGTTATTACTCTGCAGCACTGACCCAGGATGAAGGGCGTCTTCATACAGAGTCAGCGCCGGTCACTGAGGTTTTAGAACAGTGGTTGTTAACCCCAGGGGTTCGGTGAGTCAGTCCCGGGGGTTCGGCGGGGGAGGTCGAAACAGGACAGGCAAACCAAGCAATTGCCTGGGGCCCCAAGCAGAGCCGGTATTTGCCAGTCCTGTAGCGACAGGGCAATTCCCCCCCCCCCATCACTATTAACTCCTTGCGGACCCGCGCTAAGTTTAAAAACGCAGGGCCGCCGGGACATAGCGCACGCCGGGACGTCACTGATGTCCCATGTGTGCGCCGAGGACCGGAGGATAGAGAAGGAGGAAGACGTGCGCTGGCCAGGTTGGTAAGTGACCAGCAGCACGTCATCTTCAGTGCTCCGACCACTGCTCCCGAGACCTACTGCTATAGCCGGAGCGGTGGTCGGAGCACTGAAGTGGGCAGTACACAGGCATACACTGTATATGACTGGAGGCTGTATGTCTGTGGGGGAACACTGCCTACATCAGTGGTCTTCAACCTGTGGTCCAACCTGGAGGTCCGCAGGTTGAAGACCACTGGCCTACATAATGTGGGGGAACACTGCCTGCCTAATGTGGGGGAACACTGCCTGCCTAATGTGGGGGAACACTGCCTGCCTAATGTGGGGGAACACTGCCTGCCTAATGTGGGGGAACACTGCCTGCCTAATGTGGGGGAACACTGCCTGCCTAATGTGGGGTAACACTGCCTGCCTAATGTGGGGGAACACTGCCTGCCTAATGTGGGGGGACACTGCCTGCATAATGTGGGGGAACACTGCCAACCTAATGTGGGGGAACACTGCCTGCCTAATGTGGGGGAACACTGCCTGCCTAATGTGGGGGAACACTGCTTGCCTAATGTGGGGGAACACTGCCTGCCTAATGTGAGGGTTCACTGCCTGCCTAATGTGGGGGGACACTGCCTGCCTAATGTGGGGGAACACTGCCTGCCTAATGTGGGAGGACACTGCCTGCCTAATGTGGGGGAACACTGCCAACCTAATGTGGGGGAACACTGCCTGCCTAATGTGGGGGAACACTGCCTGCCTAATGTGGGGGAACACTGCTTGCCTAATGTGGGGGAACACTGCTTGCCTAATGTGGGGGAACACTGCCTGCCTAATGTGGGGGAACACTGCCTGCCTAATGTGGGGGAACACTGCCTGCCTAATGTGGGGGAACACTGCCTGCCTAATGTGGGGGAACACTGCCTGCCTAATGTGGGGGAACACTGCCATTGTTGCAAAAATGACATGAGAGTGGCACTTGCCAAGGTAAAGCCGCACATTTCTGAACTGGTCTCTGAAAGACAACAGCAGAAGTCACACTGATTTGCAGAAAATATTCATAATGTTTTTTGTGTGAAAATCATGTTTTCATGGTTTTGTTAATGGTTTTGTTCATTTTGTGCACCTATGTATAAATATATACTTAAATATATACCTCCTATGTTTTGAATTAGAAAAAATCATATTTTATTTTTCCAATTAAGAGGGGATCAGTGAATGCGCATACGAAACTGGTGGGGTTCAGCACCTCCAACAAGGTTAAGAAACGCTGTTTTAGAATCTCTTCTGCTCTTAAACCCAAATTTAATGACCTGAATTATTTCTTTATGTCTCCAAAATGGCTGTTTCACCAGACATATAATCTCTTTAGGAGACTGGAAAAGCTGGGAGAGCACTGTGAGGCCTGTACTGCCTGCCTCCCTGCTTTCCCAGTCTCCTGAAGAGAATATCAATCTGGTAAAGCAGCAATATTGAAGCTCTTCAGTAGACTGGGAAAGCTGAGTGGCACACATACTGTGTGCCACCCAGCTTTCTCAGACTCCTGAAGCCCCAGCTGTAGACTACTCACCCTCCTTGTACTCCTCAACCCCTGCACTGATGTCTTCTCTCCTTCTCAGCACTCAATAAGTCTTCTCTCCCCCGCCCACCATGTCCCCTTTCCCTTCCCCCACATTAACTATACTCTGCACCTGCCTGCTGGACAGTTAAATCATACTTTACCATGGTGTTGGTCTGGCGGCAGCCAGGTGTTGGTTTAAAACACTGCAGCCCAAAAGGAACACAGTCAGAGGATTGTCTCAAATGTCATACAATGACATATTAGGGGAGGATACACAACCCTATCTTGGTCAGACTGAAGAGAATGATTAACCCCTTAAGGACTCAGCGTTTTTCCGTTTTTGCACTTTCGTTTTTTCCTTCTTACCTTTAAAAAATCATAACCCTTTTAATTTTCCACCTAAAAATCCATTTGATGCTTATTTTTTGTGCCACCAATTCTACTTTGTAATGACATTAGTCATTTTACCCAAAAATCTACGGCAAAACCAAGAAAAAAAAAATCATTGTGCGACAAAATTGAAAAAAAAAGCCATATTGTAACTTTTGGGGGCTTCCGTTTCTACGCAGTGCATTTTTCGGTAAAAATGACACCTTATCATTATTCTGTAGGTCCATACGATTAAAATGATCCCCTACTTATATAGGTTTGATTTTGTCGTACATCTGGAAAAATCATAACTACATGCAGGAAAATTAATACGTTTAAAAATGTCATCTTCTGACCCCTATAACTTTTTTATTTTTCCGCGTATGGGGCGGAATGAGGGCTCATTTTTTGCGCTGTGATCTGAAGTTTTTATCGGTACCATTTTTGTTTTCATCTGACTTTTTGATCGCTTTTTATTTTTTTATGGTGTAAAAAGGGGATAAAAAATAGGCTATTTTTGTCATTTGTAATTTTTTTACGTGTACACCATTGACCGTGCGGTTTAATTAACGATATATTTTTAAAGTTCAGACATTTACGCACGTGGCAATACCAGATATGTGGGTGATTCAGACTTTTATTAGGGAAGGGGTTAAATCACATTTATTAACACTCATAGGAGGTTATACCATTGCACACACGTGATTTCCTACACTGATCACTGCCATGCTATAGAATGGCATTGATCAGTTCTATCACCGCTCTATTGCTGCTGCCTGGATCTCAGGCATGGAGCAGTCATTCGGCCATCGGACAGCGAGGAGGCAGTTTTGGGACCCTCCTCGCGTCCGGCAAGCTGTTCGGGATGCCGCGATTTCACCGCGACGGTCCCGCACAGTACCACTGCCGGAAAGGTTTCACTTCAGACGCGATGATCAACATTGATCACCGCGTCTGGAGTGTGACGTGACGTCACTAGTAGTGTTGAGCGGCATAGGCCATATTCAAATTTGTGATATTTCACGAAAATATAGACGAATATTCGTCATATATTCACAAAATTCGCATATTCGTAATATTCGAAAATTCGCATTTGCAAATATTAGCCTAAACGAAAAGCCGCATATGCGAAAATTCGCACGCCAGTCTCAAACAGTAGTATTAGAGCCTTCTTTACACCACACAAGCTGGAAGCAGAGAGGGGTGATCACTGTGATGTGTACTGTGAAAAAAAAACAAAAAAAAACGAATATTCGTAATTGTGAATATAGTGCTATTTGCGATAAAATTCGCATTGCGAATATTCGCAAGCAACACTAGTCACTAGGGGGGCGTGGCCATGACATTACGACCCCTTTAGCCACACCTAGCATTCAGAAAATGTTCCGGACTTTCTGGCAGTGGAGTACCCCTCCCTTTAATTTTTTTTGCGGATTAACTTTACTGTGAGGTCTGTGATACTTTATTTGCTTGTGATTAATTTTCTTCTATAATATTCGCTTTGTACTTTTATATTACAGGTCGATTGAGCTAAGAACAATATTCGGCTCCTTCGAGAACCTTTTTTTTAATAACTGCTCGGCTAATGCGGCCGGATGTGGAGATTCGGAGATATTGGGATTTTCCTGAGAGACAATACAATATATTAGATGTTGGTATCTGGAATACGAAGGAATTATAAGGGAAAACAGCAGTATTACCTATAAAAACTAATTCAAAGGCTTTACCTTATCTGGGCCCAAGATACACGTCCCTAACAGTATTTTACTATAGTGCTCACATTTCTGTACATAAGAGGAAATATTATTATTATTATTATTATTTTTATTTTTATTTTTCCAATTGCAAATACATATTATACAACATATCCAAATAACCCCTCCCCTTCCCCCTCCATTCCAACCCATGTCCCTCCCCCGCCCTTGTCCGCCTGGCACATACCTTCAAATAGACCAGTATGCCCAATTACTTTCTATTTTATTCAATTGTTTGCTATTTCTATAATATAACCTCTCATACTGCATTACTCTATTAACAAGCTCCTCCCACTCTTCCTTTTTTTTTTTTTTGTCGGACAACCATTTCAGGGGACATCCATTTTCTAAAGATGACTATTTTTTGCTAAACCTAATACCTTAAAGGGGTATTCCAGGTATAAACTTTTTTTATATATATCAACTGGCTTCAGAAAGTTAACTCCTTAAGGACCGCGCGCTATTAACCCTTTAGCCGCGCGCTCAAAGCTGAGCCGCGCGGCTAAAAGCGAAAGTGAAACCATGCCGGTTAACTCAGTGGGCTGTTCGAGATAACCGCGGCGAAATCGCGGCATCCCGAACAGCTTACAGGACAGCAGGAGGGCCCCTACCTGCCTCCTCGCTGTCCGATCGCCGAATGACTGCTCAGTGCCTGAGATCCAGGCATGAGCAATCAAGCGGCAGAATCATCGATCGCTAGTTTCCTATAAGAAACCAGTGATCAATGATAAAGATCAGTGTGTGCAGTGTTATAGGTCCCTATGGGATAACAATGATCAGTGTGTGCAGTGTTATAGGTCCCTATGGGATAACAATGATCAGTATAAGAGATCAGTGTGTGCAGTGTTATTGGTCCCTATGGGATAATAATGATCAGTGTGTGCAGTGTTATAGGTCCCTATGGGATAACAATGATTAGTATAGGAGATCAGTGTGTGCAGTGTTATAGGTCCCTATGGGATAATAATGATCAGTGTGTGCAGTGTTATAGGTCCCTATGGGATAACAATGATCAGTATAAGAGATCAGTGTGTGCAGTGTTATAGGTCCCTATGGGATAACAATGATCAGTGTGTGCAGTGTTATAGGTCCCTATGGGATAACAATGATCAGTATAAAAGTGAATGAATATCATTTAACTCCTCCCCTATTAAAAGTTTGAATCACCCCCCTTTTCCCATAAAAAAAAACACAGTGTAAATAAAAATAAACATATATGGTATCACCGCGTGCGGAAATGTCCAAATTTAAAAAATATATCATTAATTAAACCGCTCGGTCAATGGCGTGCACGCAAAAAAATTCCAAAGTCCAAAATAGTGCATTTTTGGTCACTTTTTATATCATTTAAAAATGAATAAAAAACGATCAATAAGTCCTATCAATGCAAAAATGGTACCCTTAAAAACTTCAGATCACGGCGCAAAAAATGAGCCCTCATACCGCCCCATACACGGAAAAATAAAAAAGTTATAGGGGTCAGAAGATGACAATTTTAAACGTATTAATTTTCTAGCATGTAGTTATGATTTTTTTCATAAGTCCGACAAAATCAAACCTATATAAGTAGGGAATCATTTTAATCGTATGGACCTACAGAATAAAGAGAAGGTGTCATTTTTACCGAAAAATGTACTACGTAGAAACGGAAGCCCCCAAAAGTTACAAAACAGCGTTTTTTTTTTTCAATTTTGTCGCACAATGATTTTTTTTTCCGTTTCACCGTAGATTTTTGGGCAAAATGACTGATGTCATTACAAAGTAGAATTGGTGGCGCAAAAAATAAAAATTGAAAGAGTTATGATTTTTTAAAGGCAAGGAGCAAAAAACGAAAATGCAAAAACGTAAAAACCCCCGGTCCTTAATGGATTAAAAAGATTTGTAAATTACTTGTATTAAAAAATCTTAATCCTTTCAGTACTTATGAGCTTCTGAAGTTGAGTTGTTCTCTTCTGTCTAAGGTCTCTCTGATGACACCTGTCCCGGGAACCGCCCAGTTTAGAAGCAAATCCCCATAGCAAACCTCTTCTCCTATGTGCAGTTCCCAAGACAAGCAGAGATGTCAGCAGAGAGCACTGTTGCCAGACAGAAAAGAACAACTCAACTTTAGCAGTTCATAATTATTAAAAGGATTAAGATGTTTTAATAGAAGTAATTTACAAATCTGTTTAACTTTCTGGAGCCAGTTGATATATAATTTTTTTTTCCTGGAATACCCCTTAAATAATCCTGTCTTTATGCTTAAAGGGGGTACTCTAAAAAAAAAATTTTCCACCAATCAACTGGTGCCAGAAAGTTAAACAGATTTGTAAATGACTTCTATTTAAAAAATCTTTATCCTTCCAGTACTTTTAACAGCTGTATACTACAGAGGAAATTCTTTTCTTTTTGAATTTCTTTTTTTTCCTTGCCCACAGTGCTCTCTGCTGACACCTCTGTTCGTGTCAGGGACTGTCCAGAGCAGCATAGGTTTGCTATGGGGATTTTCTCCTGCTCTGGACAGTTCCTGATACGGGCATCAGGTGTCAGCAGAGAGCACTGTGGACAAGACAAAAAAGAAATTCAAAAAGCAAAGAATTTCCTCTGTAGCATACAGCTGCTAAAAAGTACTGGAAGGATAAAGATTTTTTTAATAGAAGTCATTTACAAATCTGTTTAACCTTCTGGCACCAGTTGATTTAAAAAAAAAAAAAATTTTTTTTTAATTCCATCGGAGTACCCCTTTAATTCTTTCTAATGCCCATAAAGCTGTTTTCGGTTCGAAGATCAAATCTACTTGAAATTTTCTTTCAATATTCTTGGAAATATCCGCCCAGTATCTTTGAATCCGCGAGCAGTTCCGTACCATATGTAACTCATTGGCATCTTTCATATTGCGTTTAGGGCAGAGTGAATCCTTCCTAGCCTTAAAGGGGTATTCCAGGCAAAAACATTTTATCTCCTATCCAAAGGATAGGCGATAAGATGTCTGATCGTGAGGGGCCCGCTGCTGAGACCCTCGCCATCTCCCTTAAGCACCCGCATTTTATGCGGGTGCTGAATCTCCAGTTTCGGAAACCTCCGGGTTTCCTGGACTGGGGACGTGACGCCACATCACACTAGTGTTGAGCGGCATAGGCCATATTCGAATTCGCGAATATTCGCGAATATATGGACGAATATTCGTCATATTCGCAATATTCTCGTTTTATTTTCGCATATGCGAAATATTCGCGTGTACGAAAATGTGCATACACAAACATTCGCATATGCGAAGATTCGTATATGCAAATTTTCGCATATGCGAAAATTTTCAAACCAGTCTCACACAGTAGTATTAGAGCCTTCTTACACCACATAAGCTGGAAGCAGAGAGGGATGATCACTGTGATGTGTACTGTGAAAAAAAAACCAAAAAAAAAACCGAATATTCGTAATTACGAATATATAGCGCTATATTCGCGAATAAAATTCGAATTGCGAATATTCGCGAGCAACACTACATCACACCCCCTCCATTCATGTCTATGGGAGGGGGCGTGGCGGCCGCCACGCCCCCTCCCATAGACATGAATGGAGGGGGCGTGATGTGACGTCACGTGCCCAGTCTTAAGGGAGATCGCGAGGGTCTCAGCAGCGGGCCCCTCACGATCAGACATCTTTATCCCCTATCCTTTGTGGCCCTGATTTACGCCAGATTTTGGCTCATTGTGCCGGAAATTCTGTCTGCACCAGATTTTGCGCCAGAGTTGAAAAAAACCCGACTAACTCTCCCTGTTACTGAGAAAACCCAAAAAAGGGGTGTGGTCATCAGGGAAAGTGGGCGTGGGTGCCGAAAAGGGGGCGTGTCCCCAACATTTTGACAAATATTTGCTAAGGTTTCCACAGAAATGTGGTGGATTTGAACTGAGGAAAACCCCACAGATCAGAGCAGGTGTAAGAAAAGCAAAAAGTAGGGAAACCTTAGTAAATACCTAATTATAGGGAAAAAGAAAAAAAAACACACAAAGAAAACTACACAAAACTCTTAGTATATCAGGGCATTTCCCTTCTTACCAAATCAACTGGCTCCAGAAAGTTAAACAGATTTGTAAATTACTTCTATTAAAAATGTTTAATCCTTCCAATAATTATCAGCTGCTGAAGTTGAGTTGTTCTTTTCTGTCTGGCAACAGTGCTCTCTGCTGACATCTCTGCTTGTCTCGGGAACGGCACAGAGTAGAAGAGGTTTGCTACGAGGATTTGCTTCGACTCTGGACAGTTCCCGAGACACGTTTCATCACAGAGCACTTAGACAGAAAAGAACAACTCAACTTCAGCAGCTCATAAGTACTGAAAGGATTAAGATTTTTTTTATAGAAGTAATTTAAAAAATCTGTTTAACTTTCTGGAGCCAGTTGACTTATATATACATATATATATATATATATATATATATATATATATATATATATATATATAAAAGTTTTTTCCTGGACAGCCCCTTTAACTAAACTCTCACCCATATTATTTATTACTTGGAATAAATAATACAAAGGTGAATTGGGAATAAATGATAAGAGTGTAGCACACAGGAAATGTAACAAATATTGATTTACACGCTGTTCACACTGATATCCAGGTACAAATGATGTCATTATCCCGGCTCTTAATGCAGGTGTAAGATAAGTTATGGTTGGCCCGGTGGTGGACAGCCAGTAGGTGAGCCATACAGAACTCCCACACTTGGTAATCATAGGTAAATACCTTTAGGCTTTCTAAGCTAAACAGCCGTAAGTACCGTCACCTGAAAGAGCCGCCATATCTGCGTCTCCACAATGTGAATACAAATAGAGGTCTGTATGCAGAACACCGCCATTTATTTTCCTGTCATTCCGAAGGCAGGTGTCCGACTCCATTAGATCAAACTTTTGACCTTAAAGGGGTACTCTGGCCCTAAGACATCTTATCCCCTATCCAAAGGATAGGGGATAAGATGTCTGATCGCGGGGGTCCCGCCGCTGGGGACCCCCGCAATCTAGCATGCATCAAACACCTGGAGGCGAAGGAAGCGCTGGAGGCTCCAAGTCTTATGCCTCCAGACCACGGGGATGGAGTATCGTGAAGTCACGACTCCGCCCCGTGTGATGTCATGCCCCGCCTCCTCTATGCAAGTCTATGGGAGGGGGCGTCACGCCCCCTCCCATAGACTTGCATAGAAGGGGCGGGGCGTGATGTCACACAGGGGCGGAGAAGTGACATCGCGATACTCCATCCCCGTGGTCGGGAGGCATATGACTTGGAGCCTCCAGCGCTTCCTTCGCCTCCAGGTGGGTGATGCATGCTAGATTGCGGGGGTCCCCAGCGGCGGGACCTCTGGGATAAGATGTCTTAGGGCCAGAGTACCCCTTTAAAAGGGGTTATCAAGGAAAAAACTTTTTTTTATATATATCAACTGGCTCCAGAAAGTTAAACAGATTTGTAAATTACTTCTATTAAAAAAATCATAATCCTTTCAGTACTTATGAGCTGCTGAAGTTGAGTTGTTCTTTTCTGTCTAAGTGCTCTCTGAGGATACGTGTCTCGGAGCAGTCCAGAATAGAAGCAAATCCCCCATAGCAAACCTATTCTGCTCTGTAAAGTTCCCGAGACAAGCAGAGATGTCAGCAGAGTGCACTGTTGCCAGACAGAAAAGAACAACTCAACTTCAGTAGCTGATAATCATTGGAAGGATTACGATTTGTTAATAGAAGTAATTTACAAATCTGTTCAACTTTCTGGAGCCAGTTGAAAAAAAGTTTTTCCTGCAATACCCCTTTAACCCCTTAACGACGCAGGACGTATATTTACGTCCTGCACCGGCTCCCACGATATGAAGTGGGGTCGCGCCGCGACCCCGCATCACATCGCGTCGGTCCCGGCGCTCATCAATGGCCGGGACCCGCGGCTAATACCACACATCACCAATCGCAGCGATGTGCAGTATTAACCCTTTAGAAGCGGCTCTCAAAGCTGACCGCCGCTTCTAAAGCGAAAGTATCCCGGCTAGTCAGTCGGGCTGTTCGGGACCGCCGCGGTGAACTCGCGGCGTCCCGAACAGCTTACAGGACACAGGGAGGGACCTTACCTGCCTTCTCGGTGTCCGATCGACGAATGACTGCTCCGTGCCTGAGATCCAGGCAGGAGCAGTCAATCGCCGATAACACTGATCACAGGCGTGTTAATACACGCCTGTGATCAGTATAAGAGATCAGTGTGTGCAGTGTTATAGGTCCCTATGGGATAATAATGATCAGTATAAGAGATCAGTGTGTGCAGTGTTATAGGTCCTTATGGGATAATAATGATCAGTATAAGTGATCAGTGTGTGCAGTGTTATAGGTCCCTATGGGATAACAATTATCAGTATAAGAGATCAGTGTGTGCAGTGTTTTAGGTCCCTATGGGAGAGATCAGTGTGTGCAGTGTTATAGGACCCTATGGGATAACAATGATCAGTATAAGAGATCAGTGTGTGAAGTGTTATAGGACCCTATGGGAGAGATCAGTGTGTGCAATGTTATAGGTCCCTATGGGATAACAATGATCAGTATAAGAGATCAATGTGTGCAGTGTTATAGGTCCTTATGGGATAATAATGATCAGTATAAGTGATCAGTGTGTGCAGTGTTATAGGTCCCTATGGGATAACAATTATCAGTATAAGAGATCAGTGTGTGCAGTGTTTTAGGTCCCTATGGGAGAGATCAGTGTGTGCAGTGTTATAGTACCCTATGGGATAACAATGATCAGTATAAGAGATCAGTGTGTGAAGTGTTATAGGACCCTATGGGAGAGATCAGTGTGTGCAATGTTATAGGTCCCTATGGGATAACAATGATCAGTATAAGAGATCAATGTGTGCAGTGTTATAGGTCCTTATGGGATAATAATGATCAGTATAAGAGATCAGTGTGTGCAGTGTTATAGGACCCTATGGGATAACAATGATCAGTATAAGAGATCAGTGTGTGAAGTGTTATAGGACCCTATGGGAGAGATCAGTGTGTGCTATGTTATAGGTCCCTATGGGACCTATAACACTGCAAAAAAAAATGTAAAAAAAAGTGTTAATAAAGGTCCTTTAACCCCTTCCCTAATAAAAGTTTGAATCACCCCCCTTTTCCCATCAAAAAAATAAAACAGTGTAAATAAAAAAATAAATAAACATATGTGGTATCACCGCGTGCGTAAATGTCCGAACTATAAAAATATATCATTAATTAAACCGCACGGTCAATGGCGTACGCCATTAAAAATAAAAAATGAATAAATGAATAAAAATAAAAATCATACCGATAAAAACTTCAGATCACAGCACAAAAAATGCGTCCTCCTACCGCCCTGTACGTGGAAAAATAAAAAAGTTATAGGGGTTAGAAGATGAGAATTTTTAACATAGAAACTTTCCTGCATGTAGTTATGATTTTTTCCAGAAGTACGACAAAATCAAACCTATATAAGTAGGGGATCATTTTAACCGTATGGACCTACAGAATAATGATAAGGTGTCATTTTTACCAAAATATGCACTGCGTAGAAACGGAAGCCCCCAAAAGTTAGAAAATGGCGTTTTTTTCTTCGATTTTGTCGCACAATTATTTTTTTTTCCGTTTCGCAGTGAATTGTTGGGTAAAATGACTAATGTCACTGGAAAGTAGAATTGGTTACGCAAAAAATGAGCCATAATATGGATTTTTAGGTGGAAAATTGAAAGGGTTATGATTTTTCAAAGGTAAAGAGGAAAAAACGAAATTGCAAAAACTGAAAAACCCTGAGTCCTTAAGGGGTTAAATTGCATTCTTGATCATTAAGTCCATGACCATCTTGATCATATGATGGATCTACAGTACTTAGTGGAGCCCCCCCCCAACCCCCCTGGCACTGTATAGAGCAGAAAACTGACAACAAAACAGAAAACTGACTACAACATAGCACTAGAAAACACATACAGAATGCTGGATACAACTGCACAGATCCTACACTATAATCCGCACTATACTGCAACATTCAGCAATCTATAAAGCAGTGTTTCCCAACCAGGGTACCTCCAGCTGTTGATATATCTCTGTTTGGGGGTGATGTGTTTTTAATGGAATTTTTTTAGTATTTTTCGGTATTTTGGTGTATAGTATACACATAGAGCTAGAGGGGAGGCGTATAACTACTGTATATCCCGATCCCATAGAGATAACAGCAGCAGTATACATATAAAGCTAGAGGGGAGGCGTATAACTACTGTATATCCCGATCCCATAGAGATAACAGCAGCAGTATACATATAAAGCTAGAGGGGAGGCGTATAACTACTGTATATCCCGATTCCATAGAGATAGCAGCAGCAGTATACAGATAGAGCTGGAGAGGAAGTGTATGACTACTATATATCCTGATCCCATAGAGATAGCAGCAGCAGTATAGAGATAGAGCTAGAGGGGGGGTGGTGTATAACTACTATATATCCTGATCCCATAGAGATAGCAGCAGCAGTATATAGATAAAGCTAGAGGGGAAGTGTATAACTACTATATATCCTCATCCCATAGAGATAGCAGCAGCAGTATACAGATTAGGGGGTCTGAGAGCTTCCAGGAGGGATCTAATAGGTGATGATATAATCCCGTAGTTCACAGGAAATCAGCTGACCTAAGACTGATTTCTTGGCGATACATTAAATGTTGTGATTTTCTGTAGGTTGTTCGGTGATCAGATGACCCAGTTACAGCAATAAAACACAGCTGTGTTGGAATGAAACAGATGAATCTGTGGGACTAGAGATGATTAGTGTGCATCATACGGAGTGCTTCTTTAAGGCTGTGTTCACATGACAATTTCCACACGAAAAATCTCCTTGCGGACATGGGCCCTGAATGCGGAGCTCCGGCATAACATGTCAGCGCAAGGACCGCTTGGGAATGGGCCGTCTCATAGATGGCAACGCATTCCGTGCAGAGTCCGCAGAAAGAATAGACATGTCTGTTCTTTCTGTTAAAGGGGTATTCCGGCCTTATATAAGATGTATGATTGCAGGGGTCCTGCCGCTAGAACCAGCGTGATCTCAGTGCGGCCCCCGGAATTCTGTGCCGGGCGCTGCCTCTGAAACCTAGACGTGACGTCACGACCACGCCCCCTTGTAACGTCAAGCCATCCCACGCCCTCTCCATTCATGTCTATGGGAGGGGGCGACTGAGATCGCAGGGGACCCAGCGGCAGGACCCCTGCGATCATATATGTTATCCCCTATCCTTTGGATATCAATGGGACTCTGCTGCTGCGAAAACTCCAATTCCATTGCAGAATTCCACATGGAAGTTCTGGCGTATGAACATAGCCTTAGGGTTTATTCACATGGCAGATTTTCCTCTTGCGGAATTCCACCTCAAATTAAAGCCCATAGACTTCTATGGGATTCCGCACTCCCATTCACACTTCTTGCGGAATTCCACAAGCGGAAATTCAGAAGTGTGAACGGCCCAGATGAGTTCCTTTCACACTTTCCCCTCAGTATATATTAGGTGCATTGAATTCAGACAACTATTTCTTGATAACAGAAGAAAACAAAATATACACAAGTACATCAGATACCATCAGTGATCTTCATTGCGGTTCACAGAGGAGGAGGACTGACCCATTCTGCTTTCTCCACACGTCTAACTAATGCGATTTAGACAGGCGGATCGGAAACATTATTAGGATGGAAACTAGGCTGTAAACTTGAAAACAGAAGAGTAAAGTAAGCAGAAGAGTAAACAGGTACTGTGCCGAAAAACCAAAGAATAGGGAATAAGATGTCTGACTACGGGGGGTCCCACCACTGGGGACCCCCGCAATCTCCATGCCTATAGTGGTGGCATCCAGAACATGAAAGCGGGGAGCTTCCGCGTTCGTGACGTCACGCCAGATCCACTTCATTCATGTCTATGGGAGGGGGCGTGACGGCTACTACGTAGCCGTCCCGCCTCCTCCCATAGACATGAATGGAGGGGACGTGGCGGCTGTAGTCGCCAGTCATCAGACACGGAGCGGAGTTTGCTCAGTGCACGGATGACTGGGGTGCGGCGCCAGAGATTACGAGGGTCCCCAGTGGCAGGACCCCCGCAATCAGACATCTTATCCCCTAACCTTTGGATAGGGGAATAAGATGTTTTTCGGCAGAGTACCCCTTTAATAGTCTGAGTTTGACAGTAAACTGTGTGAGATACAATGTAATTCTTCATGTTTGGTTTGACTCGTAGAGGTTGCCTCCATCTTCATGGCTCTTCTTCAGAGGCGTAGCTTCTGGGCCCCCAATACAAAATTAGCAACAGGGCCCCATATGCCAATAATAATGCTGGTCTCTTATGGGGCAGATGTGCTTTGGGGCCCCGACTGCTACCTCTGCTACCTCTATAGCTACGCCCCTGCTCTTCTTGTTTTTTATCTTCTTTACTTTCCCAGCACAGAACATAATAAGTATGATCCTTGTGCCACGCTGAGACATTGTGGGACGGGAGATAAAGATGAGGAAATAATGAATGACGTTACCTGAGAGGAGACAACAAAGCCGGGACCAGGGGAGGATCAGGTTTAGGTTCGGCGATGATCAGACTCCCGCGGCTCCTTCCCTGAACACAATGTTCTCCGACAATTCAAACCTTTCAGCTAAAATGGATTTATTCTTGTTTTACCTGATTCTCATCTTAAAAGTTGAAAGGGAAATAAAAACTATGATTCACCTGTCATATTGTAACAGAAGTGTGAGAATAGTCTATAGAAAAAATAAATGTATGACACAGTCCACAAGTCCTAGAAATTGGAATAGCTTCCACAAGTCCTAGAGAATTGGAATCGTTTCCACAAGTCCAAGAGAATTGGAATAGTTTCCACAAGTCCTAGAGATTTGGAATCGTTTCTACAAGTCCTAGAGAATTGGAATCGTTTCTACAAGTCCTGGAAAATTGGAATAGTTTCCACAAGTCCTAGGGATTTGGAATTGTTTCCACAAGTCCTAGAGAATTGGAATAGTTTCCACAAGTCCTAGAGAATTGGAATAGTTTCCACAAGTCCTAGAGAATTGGAATCGCTTCCACAAGTCCTAGAGAATTGGAATAGTTTCCACAAGTCCTAGAGAATTGGAATAGTTTCCACAAGTCCTAGAGATTTGGAATCGTTTCTACAAGTCCTAGAGAATTGGAATCGCTTCCACAAGTCCTAGGGATTTGGAATTGTTTCCACAAGTCCTAGAGAATTGGAATAGTTTCCACAAGTCCTAGAGAATTGGAATAGTTTCCACAAGTCCTAGAGAATTGGAATAGTTTCCACAAGTCCTAGAGAATTGGAATTGTTTTCACAAGTCCTAGAGAATTGGAATCGTTTCTACAAGTCCTAGAAAATTGGAATTGTTTACACAAGTCCTAGAGAATTGGAATCGTTTCTACAAGTCCTAGAGAATTGGAATAGTTTCCACAAGTCCTAGAGAATTGGAATCGTTTCTACAAGTCCTAGAGAATTTGAATAGTTTCCACAAGTCCTAGAGAATTGGAATCGCTTCCACAAGTCCTAGAGAATTGGAATATTTTCCACAAGTATTAGAGAATTGGAATCGTTTCCACACATCCTAGAGAATGGGAATCATTTCTATAAGTCCTAGAGAATTGGAATAGTTTCCACAAGTCCTAGAGAATTGGAATAGTTTCCACATATCCTAGAGAATTTGAATAGTTTCCACAAGTCCTAGAGAATTGGAATAGTTTCCACAAGTCCTAGAGAATTGGAATATTTTCCACAAGTCTTAGAGAATTTGAATCGTTTCTATAAGTCCTAGAGAATTTGAATAGTTTCCACAAGTCCTAGAGAATTGGAATAGTTTCCACAAGTCCTAGAGAATTGGAATATTTTCCACACGTCTTAGAGAATTGGAATCGTTTCTATAAGTCCTAGAGATTTGGAATAGTTTCCACAAGTCCTAGAGAATTGGAATAGTTTCCCCATAAAAGTCTAAGGGATCATGTGGTGTCCCAGCACCATAGGCCGTCCTGTGGGCCAAACATTGCCTCCAACACCCTGTCTGACAGTTTACTGTGCCCAATGCTGTATTGTTTCACTTTATATTACATTGTCTGATATTGCTATTTTATGTTATGTATTTTCTTGAGCACTGTACCTTTAAGAGATTGAGGCAGAGTGAACAGCTGACCCTGATTGCCCAATGGGAGACCCCCAGGAGTACTCTGTTGGAAAACCATTTTTTTTTTTCAAATCAACTGGTACTGGAAAGTTCTACAGATTTGTAAATTACTTCCATTAAAAATCTTAAAGGGGTACTCCACTGGAAAACATTTTCTTTTAAATCAACTGGTGCCAGAAAGTTAAACAGATTTGTAAATTACTTCTATTTAAAAATCTTAATCCTTCCAGTATTTATCAGCTGCTGTATAATACAAAGGAAGTTCTTTTCTTTTTGAATTTCCTTTCTGCCTGACCACAGTGCTCTCTGCTGACACTTCTGTCCATTTTTGGAACTGTCCAGAGTAGGAGCAAATCCCCATAGCAAACCTGTCCTGCTCTGGATAGTTCTTGACATGGAAAGAGGTGTTAGCAGAGAGCACTATGGTCAGACAGAAAATACATTCAAAAAGAAAAGAACTTCCTCTGTAGTATACAGCAGCTGATAAGTCCTGGAAGGATTAAGATTTTTATATAGAAATAATTTAGAAATCTGTTTAACTTTTCTAGCACCAGTTTATTTAAATGAAAATGTTTTCCAGTGGAGTACCCCTTTAATCCTTCCAGAACTTATCAGCTGCTGTATGCTCCAGAGGAAGTTGTGTGGCTCTTTCCAGTCTGACCACCGTGCTCTCTGATGACACCTCTGTCCATGTCAGGAACTGTCCAGAGCAGGGGAGGTTTGCTATGGGAATTTTCTCCTACTCTGGACAGTTCCTAACATGGACAGAGGTGTCAGCAGAGAGCACTGTGGTCAGACAGAAAAGAACTACACAACTTCCTCTGGAGCATTCAAAAGCTGAAAAGTACTGGAAGGGTTAAGATTTTTCAATAGAAGTAAATTACAAATCTGTATAACTTTCTGGATCCAGTTGATATGAAAAAAATAGTTTTCCACCGGAGTACCCCTTCAATGTAGTGTAGGGAGGGGAGGAGAGTGGAGTTCAGTTTCAGTCTAGTGGGAGCTGCAGAGAGAGTGAGAGGAGAGTGTGTTCCAGCTATCGAGCTCAGGAAAACCTAAGGGAAAAGAACTCTACTTCAGTCAGTCAAGTTAAAGCTTTCAGTCAGAGTGTGCTGCCACTAATCTTCAGGCTGCATGCAACGGGCACTAAAACTCCCAGAAAGGCGATAGGCTCCCCGGGTACCACTCTGCCCATCTCACTGCACAAACTGTTGTATTGTGAAAGGCATGCTTCCTCCATCTTCAGTAAAGAGACAGTTAACCGTAACCTGGCATCAGTGTATTTATTATACCGTGCCTGGCCCAGGAGAAGCTGTCATATCCTCAGGCCATGTAGGTTAACGGTGCCCTGGCGTCACAAAGTGACAAATCTAACAACCTCGAGTAACATAGCACTGTCTGTCATAATCCCCGTGGCTACCACATCATATAACTTATACCAGCTGCACATATAATTATATACAGTATATACCCAGGTTATACCAGCATGATCCATATCACTATATACAGAAGATATATAACTTATACCAGCTGTACATATATAATTATATACAGTATATACCCAGGTTATACCAGCATGGTCCATATCAATATATACAGGAGATATATAACTTATACCAGCTGTACATATATAATTATATAGAGTATATACCCAGGATATAACAGCATGGTCCATATCACTATATACAGGAGATATATAACTTATACCAGCTGTACATATATAATCATATACAGTATATACAGGTTATACAAGCATTGTCCATATCACTATATACAGAAGATATATAACTTATACTAGCTGTACATATATAATTATACACAGTATATACCCTGGTTATACCAGCATGGTCCATATCACTATATACAGGAGATATATAACTTATACCAGCTGTACATATATAATTATATACAGTATATACCCAGGTTATACCAGCATGGTCCATATCACTATATACAGGAGATATAACTTATACCAGCTGTACATATATATTATATACAGTATATACCCAGGTTATACCAGCATGGTCCATATCACTATATACAGGAGATATATAACTTATACCAGCTGTACATATACATTATATATAGTATATACCAAGGATATACCAGCATGGTCCATATCACTATATACAGGAGATATATAACTTATACCAGCTGTACATATATAATTATATACAGTATATACCCAGGTTATACCAGCATGGTCCATATCACTATATACAGGAGATATATAACTTATACCAGCTGTATATATATAATTATATACAGTATATACCCGGGATATACCAGCATGGCCCATATCACTATATACAGGAGATATATAACTTATACCAGCTGTACATATATAATTATATACAGTATATATCCAGGTTATACCAGCATGGTCCATATCACTATATACAGGAGATATATAACTTATACCAGCTGTACATATATAATTATATACAGTATATACCCAGGTTATACCAGCATGGTCCATATCACTATATACAGGAGATATATAACTTATACCAGCTGTACATATATAATTATATACAGTATATACCAGGTTATACCAGTATGGTCCATATCACTATATACAGGAGATATATAACTTATACCAGCTGTACCTATATATTATATACAGTATATACCCAGGTTATACCAGCATGGTCCATATCACTATATACAGGAGATATATAACTTATACCAGCTGTACATATACATTATATATAGTATATACCAAGGATATACCAGCATGGTCCATATCACTATATACAGGAGATATATAACTTATACCAGCTGTATATATATAATTATATACAGTATATACCCAGGTTATACCAGCATGGTCCATATCACTATATACAGGAGATATATAACTTATACCAGCTGTACATATATATTATATACAGTATATACCCAGGTTATACCAGCATGGTCCATATCACTATATACAGAAGAGATATATAACTTATACCAGCTGTACATATATAATTATATACAGTATATACCCAGGTTATACCAGCATGATCCATATCACTATATACAGGATATATATAACTTATACCAGCTGTACATATATAATTATATACAGTATATACCCAGGTTATACCAGCATGGTCCATATCACTATATACAGGAGATATATAACTTATACCAGCTGTATATATATAATTATATACAGTATATACCCGGGATATACCAGCATGGCCCATATCACTATATACAGGAGATATATAACTTATACCAGCTGTACATATATAATTATATACAGTATATATCCAGGTTATACCAGCATGGTCCATATCACTATATACAGGAGATATATAACTTATACCAGCTGTACATATATAATTATATACAGTATATACCCAGGTTATACCAGCATGGTCCATATCACTATATACAGGAGATATATAACTTATACCAGCTGTACATATATAATTATATACAGTATATACCAGGTTATACCAGTATGGTCCATATCACTATATACAGGAGATATATAACTTATACCAGCTGTACCTATATATTATATACAGTATATACCCAGGTTATACCAGCATGGTCCATATCACTATATACAGGAGATATATAACTTATACCAGCTGTACATATACATTATATATAGTATATACCAAGGATATACCAGCATGGTCCATATCACTATATACAGGAGATATATAACTTATACCAGCTGTACATATATAATTATATACAGTATATACCCAGGTTATACCAGCATGGTCCATATCACTATATACAGGAGATATATAACTTATACCAGCTGTACATATATATTATATACAGTATATACCCAGGTTATACCAGCATGGTCCATATCACTATATACAGAAGAGATATATAACTTATACCAGCTGTACATATATAATTATATACAGTATATACCCAGGTTATACCAGCATGGTCCATATCACTATATACAGGAGATATATAACTTATACCAGCTGTACATATATATTATATACAGTATATACCCAGGTTATACCAGCATGGTCCATATCACTATATACAGGATATATATAACTTATACCAGCTGTACATATATATTATATACAGTATATACCAGGTTATACCAGCATGGTCCATATCATTATATACAGGAGATATATAACTTATACCAGCTGTATATATATATTATATACAGTATATACCCAGGTTATACCAGCATGGTCCATATCACTATATACAGTAGATATATAACTTATACCAGCTGTGCATATATAATTATATACAGTATATACCCAGGTTATACCAGCATGGTCCATATCACTATATACAGGAGATATATAACTTATACCAGCTGTATATATATATTATATACAGTATATACCCAGGTTATACCAGCATGATCCATATCACTATATACAGAAAGGTTTTTTTAGGTTAAATTCTTTTGAAGTTTTCAGACATCCTTGACCCTTGTTTTCCATCTTTGCCCTGACACGTAATGATATTTTGATAAGTATTTCCCAGGGATCTCTCTTTCGAGCCTGTCTCTATTTCACAGTTCCGTCTGAGTCAATGTTCTTGCCCAATGGCCATGGACAACCTCAGAGAACTCTATTTCCGCTCAGCGCTGAGTTATGTGACCAGCGCTTATCAATGCTTTTTCTTTTCCAGTCTGAACTTCTCGATTGGATACGGACTGAAGGTGTCTGATAGACTTTGTGACAAAGCTTTAATATTAACCCTTCCAGTACTTATCCGCTGCTGTATGCTCCAGAGGAAGTAGTGTAGCTCTTTCCAGTCTGACCACAGTGCTCTCTGCTGACACCTCTGTCCGTGTCAGGAACTGTTCAGAGCAGGAGAGGTTTTCAATGGGAATTTGGTAAAAAAAAAACCTTTGCGAATTGGGAAATAACACAATGAAGCCTGTTTAAAGGATGGAGTCCCTCCTAATCTCTGGTGCACCTCCATGAGTAGAGAAGGGGTAACTTGAGGTTGCTGGACCCCAATCGGGCACCTCAACGTTCATGAGTCATTGATACCTTTTTTTGACTCCATCTGACACCAAGATCTTGATACCACAATGACCTGTGAAACCCCCTATAGCAGTAATCTCAAACTGTGGTTCTTTGGATGTTGCAAAACTTCAACTCCCAGCATGCCCGGACAGCCGTTGGCTGTCCGGGCATGATGGGAGTTAAAGTTTTGCAACATCTGGAGGGCCACAGTTTGAGATTACTGCCCTATAGCTACTGTATATCTCTAATGACAAGTACCCCACTTGGGTAAAGATGGCACGAAATAAATGGAAAGTCTTGTCTTAAAGGGGCATTCCGGTGGATCACTCTTTTTTTTTTTTTTTTATCAACTGGTGCCAGAAAGTTAAACAGATTTGTAAATGACTTCTATTAAAAAAAAAAATCTTAATCCTTCCAGTACTTAATAGCTGCTGTATACTACAGAGGAAAATTATTTTCTTTTTGGAACACAGAGCTCTCTGCTGACATCAGGAGCACAGTGCTCTCTGCTGACATTTCTGTCCATTTTAGGAACTGTCCAGAGCAGCATATGTTTTCTACGGGGATTTTCTCCTACTCTGGACAGTTCTTAAAATGGACAGAGATGTCAGCAGAGAGCACTGTGCTTGTGATGTCAGAAGAGAGCTCTGTGTTCTAAAAAGAAAATAATTTCCTCTGTAGTATTCTGCAGCTAATAAGTACTGGATGGATTAAGATTTTTTTTAATAGAAGTAATTTACAAATCTGTTTAACTTTCTGGCACCAGTTGATAAAAAAAAAAAAATTAAAAGTTTTCCACCGGAGTACCCCTTTTAAGGGGAACTCTACTTTTGCATCTAATGCAGGGTGGTGACAATCTGCGGTTGTCATGATCTATTTATTGTAGTATCTGTCACGATTCGGCTGGCTGGAGGTGGATCCTCTGTGCCAGAGAGGGATTGGCGTGGACCGTGCCGGTGGACCGGTTCTAAGTTGCTACTGGTATTCACCAGAGCCCGCCGCAAAGCGGGATGGTCTTGCAGCGGCGGTAGCAACCAGGTCGTATCCACCAGCAACGGCTCAACCTCTCTGACTGCTGAAGATAGGCGCGGTACAAGGGAGTAGACAAGAGCAAGGTCGGACGTAGCAGAAGGTCAGGGCAGGCAGTAAGGATCGTAGTCAGGGGCAACGGCAGGAGGTCTGGAACACAGGCTAGGAACACACAAGGAAACGCTTTCACTGGCACGATGGCAACAAGATCCGGCAAGGGAGTGCAGGGGAAGTGAGGTATAAGTAGGGAGTGCACAGGTGATGATACTGATTAGGCCTGCTACTCCAATCAGTCGCGCAGCGGCCCTTTAAATTGCAGAGACCCGGCGCGCGCGCGCCCTAAGGAGCGGGGCCGCGCGCGCCGGGACAACACAGACGGGGAACGGGTCAGGTACGGGAGCCGAGATGCGCATCGCGAGCGGGCGCGTCCCGCATTGCGAATCGCATCCCGGCTGGGAGTAATATCGCAGCGCACCCGGTCAGCAGGTCTGACCGGGGCGCTGCGAATGAGAGAACGCTGCGAGCGCTCCGGGGAGGAGCGGGGACCCGGAGCGCTCGGCGTAACAGTATCGTAGTATCGGAGAACTTTGATTCATCTTCTTTGGATAATTCCTTTGGCTTCGTCCGATCGGTGACATTTTTTAAAGGGGTACTCCGATCAACTGGTGCCAGAAAGTTAAACAGATTTGTTCATTACTTCTATTTAAAAATCATAATCCTTCCAGTACTTATCAGCTGCTGTATGCTTCAGAAGAAGTTGTGTAGTTCTTTTCTCTCTCACCACAGTGCTCTCTGCTGACACCTCTGTCCATGTCAGGAACTGTTCAGAGCAGGAGAGTTTTGCCAAGGGGATTTGCTCTGGCTCTAGACAGTTCCTGACGTGGAAAGATGTGTGCACAGAGAGCACAGTGGTGAGACTGGAAAGAACAACACAACTACCTGTGGAACATACAGCAGCTGATAAGTACTGGAAGGATTAAGATTTTGAAATAGAAGGAACATCTTTTTGGGCTGAGCACTAAGCATCGGCCCAGCAAGGAAGGAATTAATTAGCGCTGCTGAGCAGCACTAGTTAACTACTTAAAAGTTTTGGGGGAGAGGGGTGTATACATTATACAGCCATCGATATGGATGTATAATGTATGCAGTGAAGAGAGTGAAAGTCTAGCGACGACATGGTTAACCTCTTGGGGACGCAGGGCGTATGCATACGCCCTGCATCCCCGATCCTTAAGGAATCAGGGCGTACCTGTACGCCCTGAGCCCGATCCCGGTGTTTAAAACAGGACCCCGAAGCACACCGGGTCGGTCCCAGCTGCTATTCATAGCCGGGACCCTGGGCTAACAGCGCGCGGCACCGATCGTTGTCGCGCGATATTAACCCTTCAGACGCGGCGGTCAAAGTTGACCGCCACGTCTGAAAGTGAAAGTAAACGCTTCCCGGCAGCTCAGTCGGGCTGATCGGGACATCACGATAAAATCGCGGTGTTCCGATCAGCTGGGATGCAGGCGGAGGTCTCCTTACCTGTCTCCGTTGCGTCCGATCGGGGTTTGATTGCTCCAAGCCTGAGCTACAGGCTTGAGCAATCGAGCCCCTATCTCACTGATCTGTGCAAAGCTATGGCTTTGCAGGGATCAGCATAAGAGATCAGTGTGTGCAGTGTTATAGGTCCTTATGGGAGCTATAACACTGCAAAAAAAAGTGAAAAAAAAAAAGTTAACAAAGGTAATTCCCATAAAAAAAAAAAAATTAAAAATTAAAAAAAATTTAAATAAACATATATGGTATCACCGCGTGCAAAAATGTCCAAACTATAAAAATATATTGTTAATTAAATCGCACGGTCAATGGCGTACGCGCAAAAAAAAATTCCAAAGTCCAAAAGAGCGCATTTTTGGTCACTTTTATATCATGAAAAAATTAATAAAAAGCAATCAAAAAGTCAGATCAATACAAAAATGGTACCGCTAAAAACATCAGAACACAGCTCAAAAAATTAGCCCTCATACCGGCCCGTACTCGGAAAAATAAAAAAGTTATAGGGGTTAGAAGATGAGAATTTTTAACATAGAAACTTTCCTGCATGTAGTTATGATTTTTTTCCGAAGTACGACAAAACCAAACCTATATAAGTAGGGAATCATTTTAATCGTATGGACCTACAGAATAAAGATAATGCACTGCGTAGAAACGGAAGCCCCCAAAAGTTACAAAATGACATTTTTTCTTCAATTTTGTCGCACAATTAATTTTTTTTCCATTTCGTCATGGATTTTTGGGTAAAATGACTAATGTCACTTCAAACTAGAATTGGTGGCGCAAAAAATAAGCCATAATATGGAATTTCATGTGCAAAATTGAAGGCGTTATGATTTTTAGAAGGTGATGAGGAAAAATGAAAATGGAAAAACGCTGCATCCTTAAGGCTGAGTCCCTAAAGGGTTAAGTATCCCTCTCTTTCCTCTATACATGATACAGCCATATAGATCAGCGGTGCCAGATTTGCGCAAACCCCCGAAGTTCGGATCAAATCTGGGTTCAGGGGGTTAGGCTCACTCAACTCTAATGTCTATATACCTAGTGCCAGCTTCCTGTGCCTGGACTTGGATGGAAAGTGTCAGCCACCCAGCTGTAAGTGTCAATGCTGTATGAATAGCCGCTTACTCACCTATTGGTGGTCTATTTTAATTGTGAGTTTTTAGTCAGATGTATGTAATGACTAAGGTTCGCCAAGACCCGAAACACGTCAGCATCTGTCGGTTTATGTGGATATAATAAAGAATCATCCTGCATTTCACTTGCTACTGCTGGATGACTCTTTCTTCTATTGTGTATTGGATTCCCTGCAGGTGGCACTACCAGCCGGTCCGTGCGCAGAAGTGAAGGGTGGAGATTGGAGCTGGAGTTTTATTTACGTACCTAACAATGTTATGTCAGCCGAACATCCTGGACCTTCAGACTCACACATTTACTTTGCACCAATACATTAAAGCAAATTATCACAAAAGATGAAGATGGTGCTATTGTGTTTTGCTCACAGAGCATTGTCTAGACTGGATACAATTGTATCACTTCTCAGCTGAGAGCAGGACGAGCTATGTACAATGTATCAGTCTGGGGTCCAGGATGTTTAGCTCACAGAGCATTGTCTAGACTGGATACAATTGTATAACTTCTCAGCTGAGAGCAGGACTAGCTATGTACAATGTATCAGTCTGGAGTCCGGGATGTTTAGCTCACAGAGCATTGTCTAGACTGGATAAAATTGTATCACTTCTCAGCTGAGAGCAGGACGAGCTATGTACAATGTATCAGTCTGGGGTCCAGGATGTTTAGCTCACAGAGCATTGTCTAGACTGGATACAATTGTATCACTTCTCAGCTGAGAGCAGGACGAGCTATGTACAATGTATCAGTCTGGAGTCCAGGATGTTTAGCTCACAGAGCATTGTCTAGACTGGATACAATTGTATCACTTCTCAGCTGAGAGCAGGACTAGCTATGTACAATGTATCAGTCTGGAGTCCAGGATGTTTAGCTCACAGAGCATTGTCTAGACTGGATACAATTGTATCACTTCTCAGCTGAGAGCAGGACGAGCTATGTACAATGTATCAGTCTGGAGTCCGGGCTGTTTAGCTCACAGAGCATTGTCTAGACTGGATACAATGTTATCACTTCTCAGCTGAGAGCAGGACGAGCTATGTACAATGTATCAGTCTGGAGTCCAGGATGTATAGCTCACAGAGCATTGTCTAGACTGGATACAATTGTATATACTTCTCAGCTGAGAGCAGGACTAGCTATGTACAATGTATCAGTCTGGAGTCCAGGATGTTTAGCTCACAGAGCATTGTCTAGACTGGATACAATTGTATCACTGTTACGCTGAGCGCTCCGGGTCTCCGCTCCTCCCCGAAGCGCTCGCAGCGTTCTTTAATTCGCAGCGCTCCGGTCAGACCTGCTGACCGGGTGCGCTGCGATATTGCTCCCAGCCGGGATGCGATTCGCGATGCGGGACGCGCCCGCTCGCGATGCGCATCTCGGTCCCCGTACCTGACCCGTTCCCCGTCTGTGTTGTCCCTGTGCGCGTGGCCCCGCTCCTTAGGGCGCGCGCGCGCCGGGTCTCTGCAATTTAAAGGGCCAGTGCACCAATGATGGTGCCTGGCCCAATCACCTTGATTAGTTTCCACCTGTGCACTCCCTACTTATACCTCACTTCCCCTGCACTCCCTTGCCGGATCTTGTTGCCCTTGTGCCAGAGAAAGCCTTTCCTTGAGTGTTCCTAGCCTGTGTTCCAGACCTCCTGCCGTTGCCCCTGACTACGATCCTTGCTGCCTGCCCTGACCTTCTGCTACGTCCGACCTTGCTCTTGTCTACTCCCTTGTACCGCGCCTATCTCAGCAGTCAGAGAGGTTGAGCCGTTGCCGGTGGATACGACCTGGTTGCTACCGCCGCTGCAAGACCATCCCGCTTTGCGGCGGGCTCTGGTGAAAACCAGTAGCTACTTAAAACCGGTCCACCGACACGGTCCACGCCAAACCCTCTCTGGCACAGAGGATCCACCTCCTGCCTGCCGAACCGTGATAATCACTTCTCAGCTGAGAGCAGGACTAGTTATGTACAATGTATTAATCTTAAGCTCAGGATGTTTAGCTCACAGAGCATTGGCTGGATATAAAACTTCAACTCTCAGCATGCTGAGAAGTGTAGTTTTGCCACAGCTAGAGGCCCACTTGTTGGAAAACACTGTTCTAAAATTTAGTAAGGGTTCCACTTTATGGACCCCTCCCCTGCAAATAGCATTTTTTGACATTTCTCAGTGATGGTAGAATGTGCTTAAAGGTGCGCTGTCCCTTTAAATCCACAAAAACAATCTATTAAACATTAGTAAATATCTAATTTATACAGAACCATTTGCTTCCAGAGATCTAGTATCAATGAACAGCTGAATCCTTAAGTAGTGTCTTCATTTCCCCCGTACATGGAGGGAGAATGTACTTGGTAATTCACTGCCAGCAGCCGCATCCGCTCCCAGATATTGTTTTACATGTGACATTGGGGATAGCCGCTGACTTGTCAGAAAGATCTTGTCTGCTTGAAAAATGGAAGCACTTTAACTCTGCTCCGAATCTACAGAAGGTCAATAAAGACTTTACAGCTCAGGAAGTCATGGATATGAGACACAGAGGTAACAAATCTATATCCGAGGGAAGAGGAGCCAACAATGGAACGATAAGAAAAATAGGACGAAGAGATGAGGCACTCACCGGGTGAATTCTAAAAAGCATTTATTGAATGCTTGAGTTCTGTTAAAATAAATGGGATAAGTTCTGTTAAAATGAATTGGGTCAGTTCAATCAAATGAATGGGTTCAGTTCGATCAAATGAATGGGATCAGTTTTGTTAAAATGAATGGGATCAGTTTCAGCAAATGAATGGGATCAGTTCTGTTCCAATTAATGGGATCAATTCAATCAAATGAATGGGATCAATTCAATCAAATTAATGGGATCAGTTCCGTTCAAATAAATAGGATAATTTCTGATGTATGAATGGGATGAGTTCGATCAAATGAATGGCATCAGTTCTGTTAAAATGAAGGGGACCAGTTCTGTTCCCATTCTTTTTAACAGGACTGATCCCACCATGTATTTGAACAGAACTGGTCCCCTTAATTTTAACAGAACTGATACCATTCATTTGATCGAACTGATCCCATTCATACATCAGAAATTATCCAATTTATTTGAACGGAACTGATCCCATTTCTTTCATTGTCCTCTATTAAGTGCATACCACATACGTACATCTAAGTGGTGTACCAATTTGTTCCTTTTAAAGTCTTTAGGGCCTAGATACTGTGAAAGGCCAGCTAAAAGTACACACCTGCTGGTGTTGTAGACAAATACTGTTTTAAGCGTAGGGGAGCGTATTGTATACGCACTAAGTATGTAAGGCAGAGAAGTGCCAGGACGTGCACAGAGGAGTGGCAGGGGCCTAAATTCATCAAGCAGAGGTCGAAGAGAGAGGCCTGAGCTTCCGGTATCGACTAGCGGTCGTGTCTCGACCAGCAACCCATCTGCTGTCATCGATTGGTTAACACGGTCATCCACTTCATCACAACAGTCCTCAGACACAACCCTCAGTTGGCATGGCCCGGGAGCAGTCCCTTTCCTCCCATTGCCTCTGTCCTATGTTGTTCCCTCCCCCACAGAAGTATCTTATGCTGTGGGTTCAGCGCCACTAATTAGTGAAGACGATCTAATAGAGGACAGTCAGCATCTACTGGCCAGCCAAGAAGGGGAGGAGACATTCATTGCATCCTCCGCTAGGCGGGTGATGAGGAGGAGGGTGGTGTGGGAGGTGGTGTTGCGAGCGTTCAGGCTCCTGAAGCAAACTGTTGAGGAATCTGAGGAGGACATCACAACTCGATGATGATGATGATGAAGCCAATCGCACTTGGGGGCCGGGTGCAGAAGGGGCTTCTTCATCATCAGGAGAAGAGGGTTGCAGGTTGCCCGTGAGGCAGCAGCTGAGCCAGCAAGGTGGTAGCATGGTTGGCAGTCAGCATGGTGGCAAAAGTGGAAATTCTGGAGCCAAACGTGCCCGGGGTAGACCACCTGCTTCGATGCAGCCTACCTTCCCAGGAGGTAGCGGAACAGGGGTTCCTGGAGTCTGATGCTCTGATGTAGTGGTCCAGCCTGCAGCATGACCCAGTGGCAATTCACTTTCTGTTTCAGCCAGCCAAGGCTCCACCACCTCAGCCGAAGGGAGCTGTGTGTCAAACCCTCCTTCTGTCGCTCCAGATGCTCCTGCTCCTCCTACTTCGAGTCAGTCATTCCGCCAGCAATGCATCGCCAAAGCCATGTCCAAGAGACAACAGAATGCGCCCACTCATCCAACGGCTCAGAAGCTGAATGTGCTCCTGTCCAAGTTGCTGGTGCGGCAGTCCCTCCATTTTCAAGTGGTGGACTCTGCACCTTTCAGGGAATTGATGGCTTGTGCCGACCCGAGGTGGAGAGTGCCAAGCCGTCATTTCTTTGCGAAGATGGCAGTACCAGCCTTGCACAATTTTGTGGAACAGAAGGTGGGCCAGTCCTTGAGCCTGTCGGTGTGTATCAAAGTGCACAGCAGCGCCACGTGTGGAGCTGTAACTACGGTCAGGGACGATACATGTCTTTTACGGCCCACTGGGTGAATGTGGTTCCTGCACAGCCACAACAGCAACTTGGACAGGTCACGCCGCTTCCGCCATCACGCTCTCAGGCCGTTGGTCCTTTGACAGTGAGCGACTCCACCTCCTCATCCTCCACCATGTCCTCAGCCTCCACTGCACAGATAAGTCTCAGTGCCCCTCTAGCATACCATATGTGCAGGGCACGGTGGTGTCACGCTGTTCTTCACATGGTTTGCCTTGGGCAAAAAGAGTCACACAGGGGAGGAACTGCTAAAAGTCATTCATCAAGATATCGAATCATGGCTTACTCCACGAAAACTGGAAATAGGAACCATGGTGACCGACAAGGGGAAGAACAACTTTTCTGCACTGCGACAAGGAAGCCTGAGCCATGCGCCCTTCATGGCACATGTTTTCAATCGGGTTGTCAAGCGGTTCCTGAAGTGTTCCCCCATCTGCAAGATATACTAACAATGGAAAGAAACTTTGCATGCACTTAGTCTGATTTGCAATGTTTCCATACGTTGGAATTCCACCCTCCATATGTTGGACCGACGATACAAATAGAGAAAAGCCATCACCGATTTTTGATGATCCAAACGGATAGGGGGACTCCCCTGTGTAACTTCAATGTCAACCAGTGGCAGCTCATACATGACACCTGCCGTTTGCTCAGGCCCTTTGAGGAAGCCACATTGTTAGTCAGTTGTCAGGATTACGGAATGAACAACGTCATTCCACTGCTTCATTTCCTACAACATGTGTTGGAATCGATGGCTGGTCAGGGCACTGGTGAAGTGGTGCCTGCATCTCATGGCCACATAAGCCCTGTGGGGGCTGAACTGGAGAGGAGGAGGAGGGGGAGGGGCACAGTGGAGCACAGTTTAAGTTTTGCAAGATGTGCGATTTTTCTAGTCATCTGACAGGAGAGGAGGAGCAGGAGCAGTCAGAGGAACTAGAGAGTTATGAGGAAGGTGAGACAGAGGACCCAGACACACCGTGGCAGTATGCAGTGGAGATGGAGGCAGGGAGTCCCTCCAAATCACTTGCGCAAATGGCACGATGCATGCTCGCTTGCGTAGTGACCACCGAATTGTCACCATTCTGCAGGGGGATGACTACTGGCTCTCCACCTTATTGGACCCTCGATAACGGCACAAAATAGGGGCCTTTGTTACACCCGCTGAGAGGGAGGACAAACTGACCAACTACAGAGAGATCATACGTAGTCAGTTGGCCAAAGCCTATCTGTGCCATCTTGCAGGTCTGACTCGGGAGGCCCTCTGTTCTCACCTTCCACTGCCATGGCTGCTTGGGAGGGGTGGCAGGAGCAGTACCAGCTCCATTAACAGCAGCCTGAGTCTACAGTCGCTGATGAGTAGCTTTCTTCACCCGCATAGTGAAGTAACTCATCAGCAGCAGGTAGACCTGGAGCAGGACCTGAACCAGCAGGTGGTGGCATACCTTGAAATGCCCATGCCAACACACCTTGAAGATCCGCTGGACTATTGGGCAGCGAAACTTGATTTGTGGCCGCATCTAGCAGAGTTTGCCCTGGAAAAGCTGTCCTGCCCGGCCAATAGTGTGCCATCAGAGCAGGTGTTTAGTGCGGCAGGGGCCATAGTCACCCCAAGGAGAACTTGTCTGTCCACGAAATATGTGGAGAGACTGATCATTGTGAAGATGAATCAGGCATGGATCAGCCAGGATTTCCACCCACCAATGCCTGATGCATCAGAGTAGATTGACCATGGTGCCACACCAACACTTCACTAATATGGATAGTGCGAAACATATTTAAGGTGCTGCTCCCCAGCTACAGAAATTCCTTTGCATCAGACCACAAATATTGAGGATATGCATTATCTAAAACTTAACTTTTCTTAGGATAAAATATATGTACCCAACTTTTTTTTTTTATCTAACAAAAGGAAAGGTGGGCAAAAAACACCATGTGCCACCTACACCACCAAGTATTGATGTGATGTAAAGACCTCTAAAAGGTGGAAGGGAACAACGTATGGTGCATTGTAACCGGTGGGGGTAAAAACTTCCCTGTAAGGCCCTACTCTTGCATTATTACTTCCCTTCTTGGCAAGTGTTACTTGCCCTAAAAAGGGCGGCCCCTGACAGGAACCTCTCCCTATTTCCACCTACAAACACTGCCATTTCCCAGGGTTTTTTAGGTGAAAATAGATAGAGTTTCCTGTGTGGGGCCGCCAAGAAAGGAATTAATAGGGCGAGATTAGGGCCCTACAGGGGAAGTTTTTACCCCCACCTGCTACAATGGACAATACGTTGTTCCCTTCCACCATTTCAAGGAAAGTGTTACTCGTCTTAAAAAGTGCGGTGCCACTCAGGAACCAATCCATATTTCCACCTAAAAACCCTGGGAAATGGCAGTGTTTGTAGGGGGGAATATTGACGTCACTCGTCATTGTGCCGCGCCGTGCAGTGCATAGCAACGACGCATGGAACGAACACCGGAGGCCTGAAGCAGCACGGACCTGACCCCAGCAACAGGTAATTATTCAACCGGGGATGGGGGAGGCAACGGGGCAGCGGCGCCGGAAATGGGTGCCGCTGCTGCTTCTCTCCCCCTGGCTATCGGCGCCGGCAATGGGGCGCCGGCACCGATAGCCAGGGGGAGAGAAGGGCCGGCAGCAGGGCTCTAGACCCCAGGAGAGGCAGGGGCAGAGAAGCTGGCAGCGGTGGCGGTCTCTGCACCTGCAAAGCCGCTGCAGTTCATTGATTTAAAGCGCCCGCTTTAAATCATTGAACTGCAGCGGCTTATCGGTGTATAACACGCAGATAGACTTTAGGCTAAAAATTTTAGCCTAAAAAGTGCGTGTTATACGCCGATAAATATGGTACTTGTGCACACTAACACTTTTACAAAAGAGACCATTTTCTTCTTCCTACCTGCCTCAGATACCAATCTAATCCTGCCACCCACCTGATGCCACACATCTGATGCCAAGTTCTCCTTTTTTACCCCCCTTCGTCATCGGGTACTGGTGTTGCCACCCACTGCCCCATTATGTCACCTGGTCACTTTCAGGACTCCTGATACTGTTGATACCAGCGACAGGCTGTCTCATTCTGACACTATATGTTATCCTCATGCTGCTGTCACCTCCAGGCTGTTTAATTCTGCAACTATATGGTCTCCTCATGCTTCTGCCACCTCCAGGCTGTGTCATTCATCCACTCTATGGTCTCCTCATGCTGCCAACACCTCCACGCTGTGCCATTCAGCCACTATATGGTCTCCTCATCCTGCCAACTCCTCCACACTGTGTCATTCAGGCACTATATGATCTACTCGTGCTTTCGCCAACTCCAGGCTGTGTCATTCAGTCACTGTATGGTCTCCTCATGCTTCCGCCACCTCCTGGCTGTGTCACTGTGCCGCCATGTGGTCTCCTCATGCTGCTGGCACATTAAATAAAACTTTAGGTTCATCTATTTGAAATCTTCAATTTAAATGATAAAAAAACATCTTTAATCTTTTCAATTGTGAGGCCCTATGGTCTAGTCAGACTGTTGCCACCTCCAGGCTGGGTCTTTCAGCCACTATATGGTCTCCCCATGCTGCCGCCACCTCCACGCTGTGTCATTCAGCCACTATATGGTCTCCTCATGCTGCTGCCACCTCCACGCTATGTCATTCAGCCACTATATGGTCTCCTCATACTGATGCCACCTCCAGGCTCGGTCATTGTGACTTAGTGATTCTAATAGTGATGCATCTAATCTGCATGTCATACTGAATTACAGTATAATTTCCCTACCCCAGCACACTCCATATGCGTGTTAGGACAAGGCAAAGTGTTCTACACCCCTATTGAGGCTCTCTCTAGGCCAAAAATAGCCGTTTTTAATACAGATTCACCGCAAATAAATTCGAACCGAACATAATTTTTTTGGAAAATTCGGCAAATCAGACAGATCAAATTTTTCTAAAATTCGCTCATCTCTAGGCAGGTGCATCAAAAAGGCAGGGGCTCAAGCCCCCTTTTGAGTCTATGTGTGCACGTTCCTTTTTCTACATAATCCATGTAAATGATACATACAGTTTCCAGACAGATAAGGATAGAAATAGTGTGTACACTGTCCCTCTAGGAGTTGGGTAAGTAAGGAATCGTATCATACAGAACCTAAACAAATAATTCCTACCATGTCCAGATAAAGAGAGAAATAATAACTAGGGGACAGAGCATCCAGATAAGCAATATCACGTATGTAATTATTATCATCCTCCATTCAGACAAATAGGGTTATATATATCATCCAGATAAGCATTGTCATGCAGTATACGCATGAATATATAATGATCCCCCCCCCCTCCCCCAGTCACAACAGCCTCCGGTTCAATATTTTCGGTCTTTTCTGGACCATTGTAACTTGTTACCAGACTTAACATACAATGCTACGGACAGTCCAGATGTGCAAAACATGTCAATGGCTTGAAGATCCGACCAATCAGAATGAGCAATTCACTGGTAAAACCCCCATATTACTGGAGTACATGCACTGACTGGCTGACTAGTAGCGCCTCTCTATGGCACAGTGCGGTACTACATGTCATATACTGCCCTTTTGCTAGGATGAGGTAAGATGGCTCCATACTGTTTATCTGGTGCACCGTACCAGACCCCAAAGATGCTTCTTCCTTCCAGGTATATAAAGTTTTATATTTTATAGCAGCTACTTTTCACTTTTATATATAAGGACTTGTTTTAGCTGTATTAGATATCTGTCTTTTAATTGTCATTTAAAGAGTACCTGTCATGATCTTGTTAAATTTTATAATCCTCCCAGGTCACTGCCCCATCATAATAAACCACCCCCTGCCTTTATTTTTTATTATTTTTAGTTTTCTACCTTGAGATTGCTCTGTATTTTCTGCTGAGTCTCAGTCAGATTCACAGACTGGGAAGGGGCGTTCCCCAGCAGGCTGTGACATCATCTGAAGCCATACAGGGGAGAACTTCCTCCCTCACTCTAATACACACAGCCCAGAGCAGTTCAGTGTCAGAGGAGCTATGATTGGCTAAGGCGGCGCACACACCCCTCAGCACTCCAGACTACATTTCCTGATTTTGGACTTCTGCCAGGCCAGCAGGAGTCCAAAGTCTGTGCAAGAGATGGGGGGGGGGGAATGTGCTCTGGACAAGTAGGGAGACACCTAGTGGCAGCTTTTTTAAACACAAATAAAACATAGAAAACTTAATTATTTTTAAGCAAAGTACATTAGAAAGATTTTTGTACCTACCATAAGGAGTGCAAAAGCAAAAATTAGTATTTTTGTATATCTGTTTATTTTAGAAGGATTTTAGTAATTTTAATAGCAAACATACCGAAAAAAGTATGTAAACATCGTAGAAAAGGATACATAGAAAGTATTACATCCAGAAAAGGGGGGAAAACAATCGGCGGAGCAAATTCGGATATAGAGTTCTGAATATTAAATAAGAGAACAAGCTCTCAGGGATGTGAAATATTAGGATTTCAACCAGGGTAACACTGCATATAAATATGTAGGAAACTTCCTTAAAGGGGTACTCTGGCCCTAGACATCTTATGCATCATGCCCCCTCCCATAGACTTGCATAGCGGGGGCGAGGTTGTGACGTCACACGGAGGGCGGGGTCGTGACATCACAATACGCCCCGTGGTCGTCACATTGCAGATTCTGAGCTGGCAACACGGCGTGCAGCTCCCAGAGGTGGGTGCTGAATGCACGATTGCGGGGGGGGTCCCCAGTGGCGGGATTCCTGCGGTCAGACATCTTATCCCCTATCCTTTGGATACATTCACTACATTTCCAGAGTGTTGTGCTCTCAAAATACAATGGTCATCCTGGAACCAATTCATATAGCAACTTGAAGGATCAGGGAAATTATATGGCATCGAGATATATTATACATGAAATATTAGGAGAATTAGTGCAATGTATCGTTCAAAGGGTAAACAACATGCATACAAATAGGTATTAAAGGGGTGCTCCGCCGAAAAACATCTTATCCCCTTTCCAAAGGATAGGGGATAAGATGTCTAATGGCGGGGGTCCCACCACTGGGGACCCCTGCGATCTCCAGGCCGGCAGCCAGAACACGGAAGCTTGGAGCTGTCATGCCACGCCCCCTCCATTCATGTCTATGGGAGGGGGGCGTGATGGCTACATACGTAGCCATCACGCCCCCCTCCCATAGACATGAATGGAGGGGGCGTGGTGGCTGTAGTTGCTAGTCATCACGCACGGAATGAAGTTTGCTCTGTGCACAGATGACTGGGGTGGCGCGCCGGAGATCGCAGGGGTTCCCAGCTTATCCCCTATGGATTGGGGATAAAAAATAAAAAAAAATCGGCGGAGTACCCCTTTAAAGTGCCAAGATAAATAATTCATACAATGTCTAGATAGTCAAGCAGTAAATGCAATTTTCAGCCCCCGGAGCGCATGGACTGTGCAAGGCAGCACCACTTCATACAGGAACAAAGATTTGGAATGTCCAGCGCAAATGGTCGTGCAAAAAGGGAATTCTTTATTGTAAAAAATCCATAACAGGAGTCAAAAGTAACGCGTTTCAGGTGCGTTAGCCCCCTTAGTCGTACATGACTAAGCACCCTTATTCGTACGACTAAGGGTGCTAACGCACCTGAAACACGTTACTTTTGACTCCTGTTATAGATTTTTAACAATAAAGAATTCCATTTTTGCACGACCATTTGCGCTGGACATTCCAAATCTTTGTTCCTGAATGTCTAGATAGTATTTAGTGTCTAGATGAATAGCCTTATGCTCCATCCAGATAATGTCCGTGCCATCCAGATAAAAAGTGCGTAAATCTGCCACAGAAAGAGCATCATACAACATTCAAAGAAATGGTGTTTGCAACATCTAGATAAACAGCATCAAACATTCTCACGAGTGCATAGAGATAAATAGGAGAGACCGTACTGATCCAGATAAATGTCCGGAGAAGATACTGTATGTCAGGCCGCATCCAGATAAATGTCCGGAGAAGATACTGTATGTCAGGCCGGATCCAGATAAATGTCCGGAGAAGATACTGTATGTCAGGCCGCATCCAGATAAATGTCCGGAGAAGATACTGTATGTCAGGCCGCATCCAGATAAATGTTCGGAGAAGATACTGTATGTCAGGCCGGATCCAGATAAATGTCCAGAGAAGATACTGTATGTCAGGCCGCATCCAGATAAATGGCCGGAGAAGATACTGTATGTCAGGCCGCATCCAGATAAATGTCCGGAGAAGATACTGTATGTCAGGCCGGATCCAGATAAATGCCCGGAGAAGATACTGTATGTCAGGCCGCATCCAGATAAATGTCCAGAGAAGATACTGTATGTCAGGCCGCATCCAGATAAATGTCCGGAGAAGATACTGTATGTCAGGCCGCATCCAGATAAATGTCCGGAGAAGATACTGTATGTCAGGCCGCATCCAGATAAATGTCCGGAGAAGATACTGTATGTCAGGCCGCATCCAGATAAATGTCCGGAGAAAATACTGTATGTCAGGCCGGATCCAGATAAATGCCCGGAGAAGATACTGTATGTCAGGCCGCATCCAGATAAATGTCCGGAGAAGATACTGTATGTCAGGCCGGATCCAGATAAATGTCCAGAGAAGATACTGTATGTCAGGCCGGATCCAGATAAATGTCCAGAGAAGATACTGTATGTCAGGCCGGATCCAGATAAATGTCCGGAGAAGATACTGTATGTCAGGCCGGATCCAGATAAATGCCCGGAGAAGATACTGTATGTCAGGCCGCATCCAGATAAATGTCCAGAGAAGATACTGTATGTCAGGCCGCATCCAGATAAATGTCCGGAGAAGATACTGTATGTCAGGCCGCATCCAGATAAATGTCCGGAGAAGATACTGTATGTCAGGCCGCATCCAGATAAATGTCCGGAGAAGATACTGTATGTCAGGCCGCATCCAGATAAATGTCCGGAGAAGATACTGCATGTCAGGCCGGATCCAGATAAATGTCCGGAGAAGATACTGTATGTCAGGCCGGATCCAGATAAATGTCCAGAGAAGATACTGTATGTCAGGCCGCATCCAGATAAATGCCCGGAGAAGATACTGTATGTCAGGCCGCATCCAGATAAATGTCCGGAGAAGATACTGTATGTCAGGCCGCATCCAGATAAATGTCCGGAGAAGATACTGTATGTCAGGCCGCATCCAGATAAATGTCCGGAGAAGATACTGTATGTCAGGCCGGATCCAGATAAATGTCCGGAGAAGATACTGTATGTCAGGCCGCATCCAGATAAATGTCCGGAGAAGATACTGTATGTCAGGCCGCATCCAGATAAATGTCCGGAGAAGATACTGTATGTCAGGCCGCATCCAGATAAATGTCCAGAGAAGATACTGTATGTCAGGCCGCATCCAGATAAATGTCCGGAGAAGATACTGTATGTCAGGCCGCATCCAGATAAATGTCCGGAGAAGATACTGTATGTCAGGCCGGATCCAGATAAATGTCCGGAGAAGATACTGTATGTCAGGCCGCATCCAGATAAATGTCCGGAGAAGATACTGTATGTCAGGCCGCATCCAGATAAATGTCCGGAGAAGATACTGTATGTCAGGCCGCATCCAGATAAATGTCCGGAGAAGATACTGTATGTCAGGCCGCATCCAGATAAATGTCCAGAGAAGATACTGTATGTCAGGCCGCATCCAGATAAATGTCCGGAGAAGATACTGTATGTCAGGCCGCATCCAGATAAATGTCCGGAGAAGATACTGTATGTCAGGCCGCATCCAGATAAATGTCCGGAGAAGATACTGTATGTCAGGCCGGATCCAGATAAATGTCCGGAGAAGATACTGTATGTCAGGCCGCATCCAGATAAATGTCCGGAGAAGATACTGTATGTCAGGCCGCATCCAGATAAATGTCCGGAGAAAATACTGTATGTCAGGCCGCATCCAGATAAATGTCCGGAGAAGATACTGTATGTCAGGCCGCATCCAGATAAATGTCCGGAGAAGATACTGTATGTCAGGCCGCATCCAGATAAATGTCCGGAGAAAATACTGTATGTCAGGCCGGATCCAGATAAATGCCCGGAGAAGATACTGTATGTCAGGCCGCATCCAGATAAATGTCCGGAGAAGATACTGTATGTCAGGCCGGATCCAGATAAATGTCCAGAGAAGATACTGTATGTCAGGCCGGATCCAGATAAATGTCCAGAGAAGATACTGTATGTCAGGCCGGATCCAGATAAATGTCCGGAGAAGATACTGTATGTCAGGCCGGATCCAGATAAATGCCCGGAGAAGATACTGTATGTCAGGCCGCATCCAGATAAATGTCCAGAGAAGATACTGTATGTCAGGCCGGATCCAGATAAATGTCCGGAGAAGATACTGTATGTCAGGCCGCATCCAGATAAATGTCCGGAGAAGATACTGTATGTCAGGCCGCATCCAGATAAATGTCCGGAGAAGATACTGCATGTCAGGCCGGATCCAGATAAATGTCCGGAGAAGATACTGTATGTCAGGCCGGATCCAGATAAATGTCCAGAGAAGATACTGTATGTCAGGCCGCATCCAGATAAATGCCCGGAGAAGATACTGTATGTCAGGCCGCATCCAGATAAATGTCCGGAGAAGATACTGTATGTCAGGCCGCATCCAGATAAATGTCCGGAGAAGATACTGTATGTCAGGCCGCATCCAGATAAATGTCCGGAGAAGATACTGTATGTCAGGCCGGATCCAGATAAATGTCCGGAGAAGATACTGTATGTCAGGCCGCATCCAGATAAATGTCCGGAGAAGATACTGTATGTCAGGCCGCATCCAGATAAATGTCCGGAGAAGATACTGTATGTCAGGCCGCATCCAGATAAATGTCCAGAGAAGATACTGTATGTCAGGCCGCATCCAGATAAATGTCCGGAGAAGATACTGTATGTCAGGCCGCATCCAGATAAATGTCCGGAGAAGATACTGTATGTCAGGCCGGATCCAGATAAATGTCCGGAGAAGATACTGTATGTCAGGCCGCATCCAGATAAATGTCCGGAGAAGATACTGTATGTCAGGCCGCATCCAGATAAATGTCCGGAGAAGATACTGTATGTCAGGCCGGATCCAGATAAATGTCCGGAGAAGATACTGTATGTCAGGCCGCATCCAGATAAATGTCCGGAGAAGATACTGTATGTCAGGCCGCATCCAGATAAATGTCCGGAGAAGATACTGTATGTCAGGCCGCATCCAGATAAATAGTGTCTTCTGGCATTAAGATATATTCTACTGAATCCGGGATAAAGAGAGCTGGGAAATGTTAACCGAATATTTTACAAAAGAAACCTGTGCAAAGAACCATTGTAGTTATTATTGTAGTTTTCTCAATTAATCCCATATGAAATCAGGAGACACGCACAAACACACACACACTAGCGCACACATGCGTATACACACACACACACTAGCGCACACACGTGTATACACGCACAAAGACGCATTAACAAGCACATACACACCTATGCATACATGCACAAATTTTCATGCACACACACATGCATACACGCCCACAAATGCTCATACATGCACACACTTATACCCACGTATGTACCTACATACATACATGCACACACACATGCATACAGACATACACGGTCATATACACACACATTAATGCATTCATACACACACACACATACGGAAACACATGCTTATACATATACACATGTGCATACATACACACACATGTACATACATATACGTACGTTCATGCACATGCATATATGCACACACATACAAGGTTACACATAAACACAGGCGCATACACGCGCACACATACAGACATGTATGTACCTACCTACATGCATACACACACACACGTGCATACACGCAAACACATGCCAATACATATGCACGTGCATACATGCACATGTATAAACACACATGCATGCACACACACGCATACATGCACATACATTGTCATCATACATAAACACATTAATGCATTCATACACACACACACATACGGAAACACATGCTTATACATATACACATGTGCATACATGCACACACATGTACATACATATACGTATGTTCATGCACATGCATATATGCACACACATACACACATGTATGTGCATACAAGCACGCACATACGTGCATGCACACATATTCATGCATGCATACACGCACATACAAGCTCATACATAAACACAGGTGCATACACGCACACACATACAGGCATGTATGTACCAACCTACATGAATACACACACACGTGAATACATGCAAACACATGCTAATACATATGCACGTGCATACATGCACATGTATAAACACACATGCATACATGCACATACATGCACACATACAAAGAAGAACACAACCTGTGCACATCAGTTGCAGAAAAATCTGCCAATTATAGGAATCTCATTAATTTCCATTCGCTAACACCGCGTTCCTGGCCCCCACGATAAAACATGTCAGAAGCAGGAACATGAAATTAGAAGAAAACTAATGAGTCACTGACAAAGTGATCACCTCATCTATATGAGGCATAATGAGGCGGTTATACAGGTCGTGTGTTATATGGCGGCATTACCATAAAATAAGCTGGGAGCTCCTCATTACTGTACACCGCTAATCTGTGTATTACTGATGAGACCCTCACCGCCATCTGTCACTTATCACGATCTGTATACTGTGTTATAAGGGGTAGGAGAAGATGTCTAACATGTGATGTGACTTCCAGATTAAAGGGGTTGTCTGTGAGAGTGAGACATCCCCCTTTAAAGGGGTACTCCGCCGCTAGACATGTCATCCCCTATCCAAAGAATAGGGGTACCCCAGTCATCCGATGCACGGAGCAAACTCCTCTCCGTGCCGGATGACTGGCGACCACAGCCGTCACGCCCCCTCCATTCATGTCTATGGGAGGAGGTGTGATGGCTGTTTACTGGCTGTTCTGCCCCCTCCCATAGACATGAATGGAGGGGGCGTGATGTGTTCATTTAAAAAAATCTTAATTCTTCCTGTACTTATTAGCTGCTGAATACTACAGAGGAAATTCTTTTCCGTTTGAAACACAGAGCTCTCTGCTGAATCACGATCACAGTGCTCTCTGCTGACATCTCTGTCCATTTTAGGAACTGTCCAGGGTAAAAGGAAATCCCCATAGCAAACATATGCTGTTCTGGACAGTTCCTAAAAATGGACAGAAATGTCAGCAGAGAGCACTGTGCTCGTGATGTCAGCAGAGAGCTCTGTGTTCCAAAAAGAAAAGAATTTCCGCTGTAGTATTCAGCAGCTAATAAGTACTGGAAGGATTAAGATTTTTTTAATCAAAGTAATTTACAAATCTGTTTAACTTTCTGGCACCAGTTGATAAAAAAAAAAAAAAAAAAAAAAGTTTTTCACCGGAGTACCCCTTTAACTGCTATGGGGCCCTTAGAGAGAGGGGGGGGAGGGGCCACGTCCTAGTTTTTCCCGTTCCTTTTTCTATTGGTTAAAAAAAAAGCCACAAAAACTGCATCTTGGAAGTGCAAAATGAGGGGACATCTTTTTGTGGAGTTTTAATTTTTTTTTATTTTTTATTCCAGGTTACAAAAAAAAAAAAAAAAAACTAGAAAAAAAGAAACGTAGCCTAAGAGATGTTCCCATAAGACTTGCAGCTCAGTTCACATGCCTTTGTACCTCTCTACCGCTTATGTCTATATCATTCTCCTAAATCCATAAATCCTTATAATAATAAAAATTACTAAAGTTGTTTAAAAAAAAAAAAAAAATCTTATTTCTTTCCCATTGCAAACAGGAATGACCAGCAAACACCGCCCTCCAGCCGTGTGGTTATTCCATAGTAACACATTTTCGATGTAAATAAATGATGTGACCCCCTCTCATCTCGCCAGAAAACCCTTCGGCTGTTAGAACTTCAAAAACAGATTTCACTCCTGATTGACACGCAGGAATTTTTCTCCGCCGCAGTCGCAGACCTTACAGCGCCTGGCGACAAGGGTTAATGATGCTCGGATGTCATCTCCGAAGCCCAGAACGGCGTTCCCTGTAACTGCAGCTGGAGCGACGGACGGTAAATAGAGCGTAATTACTAACGCGTTTTAATCACCCTGTTGTGTATTCATTAGGATTTAATGCTGTTACTGTAATGAGGTGTTACTTCTCGAGCATGAACGAGGCAATATATAGAGGAAGCGGCCGCTAAGAGTTACAAATATCTATTCACTATAGACGATAGAAGGTAGCTGGCGCCACACAGTCCCATTAAATATGTCTGCCGAAGCCACTAAATACCGTAGACAGTTGCTTTCACTGATATACCGTATCGGTGGGGAATCATAGCATGGTGGAAATGACAAAGTCGATGGCACTCACCGTATTTACAGATCGTCTTTATTCAACAAGGTAAGTAAGGGAGCACCGACGTTTCACGCTGACCGCTAAAGCGGTCAGCGTGAAACGTCGGTGCTCCCTTACTTACCTCGTGGAACGCGCCTGCACGTCCGATCCCACACTTCCTTTACAGGGGTACTCCCGTGGAAAACTTTTTTTTTTTTATTCAACTGGCACCAGAAAGTTAAACAGATTTGTAAATGACTTCTATTAAAAAAATCTTAATCCTTCCAGTACTTTTTAGGGGCTGTATACTACAGAGGAAATGCTATTCTTTCTGGATTTCTCTTCTGTCACGACCTCAGTGCTCTCTGCTGACCTCTGCTGTCCATTTTAGGAACTGTCCAGAGCAGGAGAAAATCCCCATAGCTAACATATGCTGCTCTGGACAGTTCCTAAAATGGACAGCAGAGGGCAGCAGAGAGCACTGTGGTTGTGACAGAATAGAAATCCAAAAAGAAAAGAATTTCCTCTGTAGTATACAGCCCCTAAAAAGTACTGGAAGGATTAAGATTTTTAAATCATTTAAAGTCATTTACAAATCTATTTAACTTTCTGGCACCAGTTGATTTAAAAAAAAAAAAAAAAAAAAAAGTTTTCCAAGGGAGTACCCCTTTAATAAAGCAAATGTGTAAATACGGTGAGTGCTATCGACTTTTCTACCACACTAAAATATCTATTCACACTGATCAGACCAAGTACCAATTTGCACCGGGACCCCAGATGTGTTGTAGATCTAAGATTTTTATGCTATTCCTGGGTATAAATGGCCACTATTGCTTGTTCCAGTGGGCTGTGACATACGGGTGGGATAACCAGCTTCTTTGGAAATTGCAGAAATCTCTGCAGGTAGAAGGGAAATTATATTGCAAACATCAGTGAAATTTCATAGCTAGCAACTGTGGTGTTCCAGTGCAGAACACACTTGACCACCTGCCCTGTCAGGTAGATGTCACTTTACAGTGTCCGCCCCGGTCCACTGCTCAGCTTTACATGTTATATGTATTGTAATGTATGATAATGCAAGGCCCTATATTTAATGCCTTTATGTTTGGCTCTTGCCATGAAAGGGTTAATTTTGACTGTGTTAATTTTAACAGGTGGTTATTGTACAGTACATTTTGATCGAAAAGCCGACTCCCCACGTCAAGGCAGCTTAGCCAGAGTGGTTCCCTCAGAGTAGCGCCGGGCGTCAACCACTGCCTCCGCAACACCAAGCCCATAGGGGGAATGACCCAGTGGCCAGGAAGCCCCACTGCTGCCTGACCGAGTCCCTGGCTGCGGGCCACCAGACCCCACAGACAAAGCATCACAGAAACAATGGAGCACCACACCAATATGAACACCTACCATGTGCTCCCTGCAAGAGGGCTAGGAGAATGCTTGAAAGAATCCCCTGCTAATTAAAAATGCCTGGGCCAAATGGGTGGAGTGGAGTGCTGGCTATGAATGAGGGGAGAGACTAATAATATGAAACAAAAATAGAGAAAAAGAAACATGGCCGCACATCCACCATTTGTATTTTGGAAGAAACAATGGTGGATCCGGCTTCACAGCATGGGTACTGTTAAAATCCAATCTTTATTAGAATAGTTAAAACATGGAGAAAAAATGGCAGGATAAAAGACACGCCGACGCATTTCGGGCTTATTACAAGCCCTTAGTCATGGCAAAGAAAAATAAGAAAGTACTCTTCTTATATATTTAAAATATGTGAAACAATTACCAGTTCTGTGTGGCTTCAACCGGAGTTGGCGTGTGATGTCAGGTCCGGTGAGAGGAACAGGTAGGAGTTCATGAAAACATGGGTTGGACGAGAAGCGTCCATAAAAACCCGTAGTGGATAACAATTAATTGCTGCTATCTCGCTAGAGATGAGAGAGGATGCAAATAATAGACAGGATATATCTAAGCATTAATAAAGTTTTATAAAAATATTGATAAATCTGCTGTCTCTATTAAATAAGAACTGTAAGTAATGTCTATTGAGATGATTGAAAGTAATGAACAAATGAATGAATAAATATGCAGAATCTAAGTAAACCTCTATAATCCAAAGAATGTCAAGATATACATTTACATACAGTACATCTCTATCGTAATAGTAACCAAGATTGGTATTATATATCACAATCTGCTAGTATATATCTCAATATACATTACTTACCGATCTTATTTAATAGAGACAGCAGATTTATTTTTATATAACGATATTAATGCTTAGATATATCCTGTCTATTATTTGCACCCTCTCTCGTCTCTAGGGAGATAGCAGCAATTATTATTCACTACGGGTTTTTATGGATGCTTCTCGTCCAACCCATGTTTTCATGAACTCCTACCTGTTCCTCTCACCGAACCTGACGCCACACGCCAACTCCGGTTGAAGCCACACAGACCTGGTAATTGTGTCACATATTGTAGATATATAAGAAGAGTACTTTCTTATTTTTCTTTGCAGGGACAGCGGCGGCAACGAGGCGGCGGCGGCGATGTGCGGGAGGAGTGGCCGGGGAGCCAATGCGCTTGCTCCCGCCTGTTTGATTGACAGGCAGGGAGCGAGTGCAGCCTAACTGAAAAAGGACTGATTGCCACTCCAAAATCAGTCCTTTTTCAGTAGCCGTTTTTTTAAATGTAAATTAAACCTTTTTAATGAAAAAAAATATATATCAAAACTATGTTAGAGATATGTTGCAGTACATAAGTACTACAACATATCAAAAAATAAAGTTGGTGACAGTGCCCATTTAAGCTTGCTATGAGGACTAAGGGAGCAGCCCAGGGACTTTTACGTATAACATCAGCATCTTTAATTTCTTTGAGGAGTTTTTGGACAGGCTGATACATTGGGTCAATGTCTTTTCCACCACCATACTCTGGTCAAGGAAAGATACAATGCCAGATGAGAGAAATTTAGAAATAGAGTCTCGCAAGGCATTTTATATGTCAGGAAAACAATTATGTAATACATCCATGCCATTGACAATGTCAGCAAATGACTATGACACCTTGTTTGTGATACCAGAAATACTGTGATACATAAGGGGAGATATGATGGATGTTAGGTAGGGGTAGGGCTATCTAGTAGGGCCGTAACTAGATAGTGATGAGCGTCAGGGGCCATATTCGAATTTGCAATATTTTGCGAATATATGGATGAATATTCGTCCTATGTTCGCGAAATTTGCATATTCGTTATGTTCGTTCTCTTTTTTTTTTTTATGCGAAAACTTGTAATGAAATTCGCATAGTGCGCATGCGCAATTATATATTTCACATTTTCACCTAAAAGAAAGGAGGGATCAGTGTCCAGTCTGGAAGTTACGATATTCACATAAATATTCACATTAATTCGCATAAAAAAAAAAAAAGAATATTCATCATTAGGAATATGTATCACTATATTTAAAATATTCGCGAAATCGCGAAGTGCCGATATTCGCGGTAAAAATTTGCATTTCGAATATTCACGCTCAACACTATAACTGGACCCTGGGCATCTTCCTCTGGTCTCCATAACCTTAGTCAATGTAGGTCTGCACGGGTAGAATAGTATTTGACCCTAGGGGACTCCTATAAGGGTGGTGTCTGGGTGCAGATGTGCCCATGATGTTAGGTACAAAATATTGTGACCTGATACAGTGGTGACTCTTTAAAGTAGACTCTTTAAAGAGAATCTGACAGCTTGTTCACCCGCACTAAACTTAGCTTGGACTGTTTATTCTTTTATTCATACTGCAACCCAGCATGCATTGGAGGCAGGGAGCCGGCTCGCCAAGCTCCCCTGCCTCATCAATATTCCCTCCCCGGCCTGCCCCCTTCCGATAATTCAAAGCCAATGCCAGCTGTAGTGCAATTTGAATAAAAGAATAAACACTCCAAAATATGCACAGAAGCCACAGCCTTGGTTCCCTCCTTTGGCACTTGTTAATTTAAAGATACAGTTCAATGGTAACGTGGTGAATATTAGTGTCCACCGCTACACCAGCACCATACTGTACTCTCGGCCAAAACAAAACGCAAGGCCTAGAAAACATAATTGTTATTCATATCTGTTAAAATATGCCAACATAAACTGTGATTTCCATCACCATGAAAAATAGGCAAATAGGCACTTAGGGAATAAAACCACTATTCTCCTCCATATCTTCAGGATTAAATAATGTATTTATGCAAAATCAAATTCATTTAAGTGCACACAGGAGACATTCTCACACATAAAAGCAGATATGATTTTGCATGAATACGTTATTTATCCCTGAAGACATAGAGTAGCGTAGTGATTTTATTTCATTATTTTATTTGTTTTTTACCCTGAAAAATTAGGTATCACCCCCAAAGAAAACACGTAGGGAGGTCAGGACATTATAGGAGAATTAGCTTCAGGGTTCTGTGTGGGGCCTGTCCTTATCGGTAAAACCACTGGCCAAGAAGGGTTCATTAGGGCACCTATCCTTTGGAGATTACTGATCGCGGGTGTCCGGCCGATTCTTCAGGCAGATATTAAAACCCGTAAAAAGGGCCAAGTTTTTACGAGACGTAAATGACTTCCCGAGTAACCAAATCTTTTCGTGGTAACTACCAGCATCTAAGAGAAGGTTTTATACCAAAAAAGAAATAATAACAACAAAGGTACCGTATTTTTCGTCCTATAGGACGCACCAGCGTATAATACGCACCCAATTTTTAGGGGCAAAATCTAAAAAAATAAAGATTTTGAACCCAATAGTGGTCTTCAACCTGCGGACCTCCAGATGTTGCAAAACTACAACTCCCAGCATGCCCGGACAGCCGTTGGCTGTCCGGGCATGCTGGGAGTTGTAGTTTTGCAACACCTGGAGGTCCGCAGATTGAAGACCACTGCATAGGAGGTAATACTCACGTGTCCCCGCCGCTCCGGACCCGTCACCGCTGCCCTGGATGTCGCTCCATCGCTGTCGCCGTGTCCCCGTTGCTCCGGAACGTCTCTGCTGCCGGCCGGGTATCCTCGCTCTCCGTCGCCGCCATCACGTCGTTACGCACGCCGACGCACGTACGCGACGACGTGATGACGAGGAAGGAGAGCGCCGGCCATACAGGGGATCCCTGAACGGAGAAGACACCGAGGAGGCAGGTAAGGTCCCTCCCGGTGTCCTGTAAGCACTAACCCGGCTATTCAGTCGGGTTGTTCGGGACCACCACGGTGAAATCGCGGCGGTCCCGAACAGCCCGACTGAACAGCCGGGTTAGTGTCACTTTCCCTTCAGATGCGGTGCTCAGCTTTGATTGCCGCGTCTGAAGGGTTAATACAGGGCATCACCGCGATCGGTGATGCCCTGTATTAGCCGCGGGTCCCGGCCGTTGATGGCCGCAGGGACCGCCGCGATAGGGGTGTATTCGCCGTATAAGACGCACCGACTTTTTCCCCCCAGTGCATCTTATACGGCGAAAAATACGGTATATCAAAGAAAAGACGCACAGATTTCTGGACATCTGAATCGGACTCTACGTCGGATGATCAAACGCCTAATAAAGATAATCAAGCTGCATCCACTACCTTTAGGAAACCCTCGAGGCGAGGCAGGAGGAGAAGGAAAAGGAGCCGCTTATCCCCAAAAACGCAAGGGAGTGACACCGCAAATGAACGTAGCACTGCATCCAAATGAAAATAATGTCATCAATTTGACTGAATATGAATTGAATCAGGACATGATACAGGTCCTTTCTAAAGGCCTGCATTTTGGAATAACAGAGGACTTTCAAGAAGAAGATTTTGAAATAGACATGCATAAAGGCATTAGGAAAATTCATTTACATAAATTCTTCAGTAACAAACATAACATGAATAAAAAACCATCTGGTTTGGAAGGAGAGGTTCAGTGCCGTATTGGGCCCCCGGGGTTTTATTCCTAGACCCCAGTGGACCACTTCGGACCTCTCTAATGTACATATTAGAGATGAGCGAACTTACAGTAATTTGATTCGTCACGAACTTCTCGGCTCGGCAGTTGATGACTTTTCCTGCATAAATTAGTTCAGCTTTCAGGTGCTCCGGTGGGCTGGAAAAGGTGGATACAGTCCTAGGAGACTCTTTCCTAGGAATGTATCCACCTTTTCCAGCCCACCGGAGCACCTGAAAGCTGAACTAATTTATGCAGGAAAAGTCATCAACTGGCGAGCCGAGAAGTTCGTGACGAATCGAATTTACTGTAAGTTCGCTCATCTCTAGTACATATGTTAACTGAATTATTAGAGGAGGAGTGTTTGCCTGGTAAGGAGGAAGGGGAAAATGATGCTTTATTTTTAGGAGGTAATCCTTCAATTTTCAATCCCCCGTCCAGGCAGTAGCCTGGAATTATTTGAAAAAGCTGTAATGGATGATGTAAAATGTATCATTTACCCCAAAGCATCAAAAAATGTATATCTGACAGAAATGAAAGGGTTACAAGATTTGGTAGCTCTTGGAGATATCACTGTCACCAGAGCGGACAAGGGAGGGTCGGTGGTGGTGATGATGTAAACAAGAGATTGTACCTCTGAAGCCTGACTAGCGATCACGGGGCTGGAGCATTGTGACGTCTTAGCCCCGCCCCCATGTGATGTCACACTCCGCCCCCTCAATGCAAGCCTATGGGAGGGGGCATGACAGCTGTCTGAAGAAGCGCGATACGCACGCGCAACAGCTGTAACCCAGTCTTTCACTGATGAGCTGAGTCCTACAGACATTGTCAGCGCACCATGTAACTGCATCGTTGAAATTAAAGAATATTGCACAGCATCCTGGTGAGTGACGTCCCTGCTTTTTATTAGTAAACACTAATATGAATAGTGCTATACGGAAGGCTATTCATAGAAATTGGTTTCTGTTAGAACACAATTGAGATTTGCAAGAAGTAGCTAATCGCAAACCGATTATTACATACAAAAAAAATAGCACTATAGGAGATTTGATTAAAAAAAAGACAAAAAGCTAATGAATGGAGAAGAAATAATTGGTTAAATAGTACAGCACCAATAGGGAATTTCCCAATGCAATTTATATTTGTCTAAAAAGAATTATATTTTAGGTGGTTATAACATCAATGTTCAACATTTCATCACATGTCGTAGTACCCACATCACATGTCGTAGTTCCCACATCACATGTCGTAGTACCCACATCACATGTCGTAGTACCCACATCACATGTCGTAGTACCCACATCCCATGTCGTAGTACCCACATCACATGTCGTAGTACCCACATCACATGTCGTAGTACCCACATCACATGTCGTAGTACCCACATCACATGTCGTAGTACCCACATCACATGTCGTAGTACCCACATCACATGTCGTAGTACCCACATCACATGTCGTAGTACCCACATCACATGTCGTAGTACCCACATCACATGTCGTAGTACCCACATCGTAGTAATTCATCACATGTCGTAGTATACTGCATTATTTGTAGTTGCGGTTTTTACTACGTGGGGAAAGCGAAAAGAAATTTTTTCACCCGCATAAGGGAACATTTATATTCCCTTAAAACAGGAGTTGGAGCATCACGTTTAATTGCCGATATGCGCTCGGTACATAATAATGATCTGAAAGCACTTCACTTTGCGGGCATCGAGCGCATATTGGACAATACAAGTCATGTGAACAGGGAGCTACGGTCTATTGGATTAGTAGACTAAATGCGATTGGCCCAATGGGGCTTAATGAAAGAAATGACCTCTCGCCTTTCATATTAGCTTGACTTGCGGGTAGTAAGTGACCCTTAACCTTAGTGCACTTTATTTAGGTGTTTTATTAGGTTTTTTGTACTATATGTTTATGTATCACTTATGTCACGTGACTTCAGGTGATTTAAGCTCACAGGGTCTCCTGAGCTGTTGAGACCGGAAGAAGCATCAGTTTGATGTGAAACAGCCTGTTGTCTTGTTCTTTGTTCTCCTGCACCCTCCACGCCACTCCCGATGTCGGATGTCTACCTGTTTGTTTCAGCGCTTATCTGAATAAAGCCTGAACAGTCAGCACCCCGCAGAACAGGGACTCCCAGTATTTTGCGGCCATCCTTATGGACTAGCTTACCTGCAGTGCCTAGCGGTTCCTTCACTTGCCTCTATATTATAGTAGTTATATTCTTGTATATAGGGGCAGTATTATAGTAGTTATATTGTTGTATATAGGAGCAGTATTATAGTAGTTATATTCTTGTATATAGGAGGGAGTATTATAGTAGTTATATTCTTGTATATAGGAGGTAGTATTATAGTAGTTATATTCTTGTATATAGGAGGCAGTATTATAGTAGTTATATTCTTTTATATAGGAGCAGTATTATAGTAGTTATATTGTTGTATATAGGAGCAGTATTATAGTAGTTATATTCTTGTATATAGGAGCAGTATTATAGTAGTTATATTCTTGTATATAGGAGCAGTATTATAGTAGTTATATTCTTGTATATAGGAGGCAGTATTATAGTAGTTATATTCTTGCATAGAGGAGGCAGTATTATAGTAGTTATATTCTTGTATACAGGAGCAGTATTATAGTAGTTATATTCTTGTATATAGGAGCAGTATTATAGTAGTTATATTCTTGTATATAGGAGCAGTATTATAGTAGTTATATTCTTGTATATAGGAGCAATATTATAGTAGTTATATTCTTGTATATAGGAGCAGTATTATAGTAGTTATATTCTTGTATATAGGAGCAGTATTATAGTAGTTATATTCTTGTATATAGGAGCAGTATTATAGTAGTTATATTCTTGTATATAGGAGCAATATTATAGTAGTTATATTCTTGTATATGGGAGGCAGTATTATAGTAGTTATATTCTTGTATATAGGAGCAGCATTATAGTAGTTATATTCTTGTATATAGGAGCAGTATTATAGTAGTTATATTCTTGCATATAGAGAGCAGTATTATAGTAGTTATATTCTTGTATATAGGAGGCATTATTATAGTAATTATATTCTTGTATATAGGAGCAGTATTATAGTAGTTATATTCTTGTATATAGGAGACAGTATTATAGTAGTTATATTCTTGTATATAGGAGGCAGTATTATAGTAGTTATATTCTTGTATATAGGAGCAGTATTATAGTAGTTATATTATTGTATATAGGAGCAGTATTATAGTAGTTATATTCTTGTATATAGGAGCAGTATTATAGTAGTTATGTTCTTGTATATAGGAGGCAGTATTATAGTAGTTATATTCTTGTATATAGGAGCAGCATTATAGTAGTTATATTCTTGTATATAGGAGCAGTATTATAGTAGGTATATTCTTGTATATAGGAGCAGTATTATAGTAGTTATATTCTTGTATATAGGAGCAGTATTATAGTAGGTATATTCTTGTATATAGGAGCAGTATTATAGTAGTTATATTCTTATATATAGGAGCAGTATTATAGTAGTTATATTCTTGTATATAGGAGCAGTATTATAGTAGTTATATTCTTGTATATAGGAGCAGTATTATAGAAGTTTTATTCTTGTATATAGGAGGCAATATTATAGTAGTTATATTCTTCAAGCAGGGTGATCCAGTTGTCTTGGCAAGCATAGGGCTCAGAACCTTTTAGAACAATGGTCTCAAACTGTGGCCCTTCAGATGTTGCAAAACTTCCCAACATGCCTGGACAGCCAACTATGTGTGCTAAGACATCTGGATCACCCTGTTTGAGAATTGAAAATGAGGCAGGTAGTTTGTGCTTCCTAAAATAATAAGATCAATAATAAGAATTCACTTATGCAGCACAAAACCATCAATAATATCTACTCATGAAAATCTTGAATAGTTAAATCCCCAGGCGGTTTGGAAGACAAAATGTGTGAGAGGAATCCCTGAGATGTTTATTTTTCTGATCCAACAATCCGTAGACTATCAGCAGAGCTGTCACGTTGTGCTCCTCACTTACAGACTCTCTATGAACATATTATTCCTGAAATTCATAAAGAACGGGACAGCAAATCTTTCCGTGTAATTGAACAAGAACACGGGTCCCCACTTCTGTAATGATACACTTGTCTGTTCTCTCAGTGATCACAGGGCAAATAATTATATGTCTCAAATCTCACTCTCCAAATCCGGTGCAGCTGATTATCGGTCCTGAGATGTCCTAAGACATGACTGCGAAACAAAACAGACGGGTCTACTGAGAAATACTGAATGTATACATAGAAAGTCCGAGAACTAATCAATAGTGCTATAAAACTGGCCTTTATGTTCAAGAAAATAACTACTATAATACTGCTCCTATATATAAGAATATAACTACTATAATACTGTCTCCAATATACAAGAATATAACTACTATAATACTGCTCCTATATACAAGAATATAACTACTATAATACTGCTACTATATACAAGAATATAACTACTATAATACTGTTCCTATATGCCAGAATATAACTACTATAATACTGCTACTATATACAAGAATATAACTACTATAATACTGCCCCTATATACAAGAATATAACTACTATAATACTGCTCCTATATACAAGAATATAACTACTATAATACTGCTACTATATACAAGAATATAACTACTATAATACTGTTCCTATATGCCAGAATATAACTACTATAATACTGCTCCTATATACAAGAATATAACTACTATAATACTGCTACTATATACAAGAATATAACTACTATAATACTGTTCCTATATGCCAGAATATAACTACTATAATACTGCTCCTACATACAAGAATATAACTACTATAATACTGCTCCTATATACAAGAATATAACTACTATAATACTGCTCCTATATACAAGAATATAACTACTATAATACTGCCTCCTATATACAAGAATATAACTACTATAATACTGCTCCTATATACAAGAATATAACTACTATAATACTGTTCCTATATGCCAGAATATAACTACTATAATACTGCCTCCTATATACAAGAATATAACTACTATAATACTGCCTCCTATATACAAGAATATAACTACTATAATACTGCTCCTATATACAAGATTATAACTACTATAATACTACTCCTATATACAAGTATATAACGACTATAATACTGCTCCTATATACAAGAATATAACTACTATAATACTGCCCCATATACAAGAATATATCTACTATAATACTGCTCCTATATACAAGAATTTAACTACTATAATACTGCCTCCTATATACAAGAATATAACTACTATAATACTGCTCCTATATATAAGAATATATCTACTATAATACTGCTCCTATATACAAGAATATAACTATTATAATACTGCTCCTATATACAATAATATAACTACTATAATACTGCTCCTATATACAAGAATATAACTACTATAATAATGCTCCTATATACAACAATATAACTACTATAGTCATGCTCCTATATACAAGAATATAACTACTATAATACTGCCTCCTATACACAAGAATATAACTACTATAATACTGCTCCTATATACAAGAATATAACTACCATAATACTGCCCCTATATACAAGAATATAACTACTATAATACTGCTCCTATATACAAGAATATAACTACTATAATACTGCCTCCTATACACAAGAATATAACTACTATAATACTGCTCCTATATACAAGAATATAACTACTATAATACTGCCCTTATATACAAGAATATAACTACTATAATACTGCCCCTATATACAAGAATATAACTACTATAATACTGCTCCTATATACAAGAATATAGCTACTATAATACTGCCTCCTATACACAAGAATATAACTACTATAATACTGCTCCTATATACAAGAATATAACTACTATAATACTGCCCCTATATACAAGAATATAACTACTATAATACTGCTCCTATATACAAGAATATAGCTACTATAATACTGCCTCCTATACACAAGAATATAACTACTATAATACTGCTCCTATATACAAGAATATAACTACTATAATACTGCCCCTATATACAAGAATATAACTACTATAATACTGCCTCCTATACACAAGAATATAACTACTATAATACTGCTCCTATATACAAGAATATAACTACTATAATACTGCCCCTATATACAAGAATATAACTACTATAATACTGCTCCTATATACAAGAATATAACTACTATAATACTGCCCCTATATACAAGAATATAACTACTATAATACTGCTCCTATATACAAGAATATAACTACTATAATACTGCCTCCTATATACAAGAATATAACTACTATAATACTGCCCCTATATACAAGAATATAACTACTATAATACTGTCTCCTATATACAAGAATATAACTACTATAATACTGCTCCTATATACAAGAATATAACTACTATAATACTGCCTCCTATATACAAGAATATAACTACTATAATACTGCTCCTATATACAAGAATATAACTACTATAATACTCCTGTGAAAATGACAAGTATATTACTCCTTTGATCTGTGGTCAGTCTATGGTACTTTGGACCTTCTTGATTTGATGTCCCTGGGGGCCCATCCTTCAGTTTTTCAGAAGTACAGTATGTGTCCGCTTGTTATAATGTAAGATCTGTCGGTATAATTGCAGATTAAGCTCATATTCTGCATTTTCTGGCAAAATACTCCGAAAATACAGTATAAAGGACCCTCAGACACCAGGGACCCTTAGTAAGGTGTTGTCCTCGGTCTGACCTGATGGGCTCTGATGTTCTTGTCTTGTTCTTGCGTCAGAACTTGGACCCACTGGGGGATCGTTTCATGCGTGTGTAAGGAATGTCTTATAGTCTCCGGTTCTGTAATCATCCTCATATACATTTCATACATTCCTGATTCTCAGTCGCCTGAGGAGTTGTCGGGCAGATGCCCCTTTTAAATTCAAAACATGACAGCTTTACTTCTGGTTTTCTTTAGTACAAATATCCCCCATTGCTAATTCTTTTCCATTTATCTTCTCAGGCAGATATAATATTACTGTTCTGGAAGATATAAGACGAACCGGACAATTGCCCCAGGCTACTGTATTATTTAGCAAAGTATGGTATGTTTAGTTTTCTTTGGAATTAAAGGGGTTATCCAGGAAAAAACTTATATATATATATATATATATATATATATATATAAATCAACTGGCTCCAGAAAGTTAAACAGATTTGTAAATTACTTCTATTAAAAAATCTTAATCCTTTCAGTACTTATGAGCTTCTGAAGTTAAGGTTGTTCTTTTCTGTCTAAGTGCTCTCTGATGACAGGTGTCTCGGGAACCACCCAGTTTAGAAGCAAATGCCCATAGCAAACCTCTTCTAAACTGGGCGGTTCCCGAGACACGTGTCATCAGAGAGCACTAAGACAGAAAAGAACAACCTTAACTTCAGAAGCTCATAAGTACTGAAAGGATTAAGATTTTTTAATAGAAGTAATTTACAAATCTGTTTAACTTTCTGGAGCCAGTTGATATATATAAAAAAAGAAAAGAAAAAAAATTTTTTTTTCCTGGAATACCCCTTTAAACTATGTTATTTTATGTTAAAAAGGATCCAGCAATCCAAGGGTAACGTTACAGAGAATTCCAAAGGATAGGGGATAAGATGTCTGATCGCGAGGTTTCCTGCTGCTGGGGACCCCCCGCGATCTCCGTGCTGCACCTGACATTCGTCTAGAGCTTTGGGTTCAGCGGCAGAGGCTCGTGACTTCACAGCCGCACCTCGCTCATGATGTCACGGCCACGCCCCCTCAATGCAAGTCTATGGGAGGGGGCGTGACGACCGTTTCCCGAGACAAGCAGACATGTCAACAGAGAGCACTGTTGCCAGACAGAAAATAACAACTCAACTTCAGCAGCTGATAATTATTGGAAGGATTAAGATTTTTTTAATAGAAGTCATTTACAAATCTGTTTAACTTTCTGGAGCCAGTTGATATAAAAAAAATAAAAAAAAAAGTTTTCCCTGGAATACCCCTTTAACCCTTTACTCTAAGTATGCAATTGATGTGTTGCAATGCATATAAATTGGGTTGAATATAATCTTCCAGTGCCCCATACACTGGCGAATGAAGCTTCAAGGAATGGTTGAGATTAGTGAAATAAATCCTGCCGTCCGTCCATTCGTTATGATTTCACACTGTTAATCAGATCTGAGGCGTGGAGAATTATTATTAGAAATGTCGTCCCTCCGCCAACAACTTATGAAGATTAATGTCTGCAGTCGGCTGGGAGAAATGTAAAAGTGGCGCTTGTATGGGGACCAAGATAGACTTCATGGTTGTGGAATTTTTGCGACGTGTTAAAGAGATTTACATCGTGTTCCGAAAGCGTTCTCTAAAATAATAGATTCATGGAGAATAACTACATCACAAGGGACGGCATGTGACTTACTACAGCATGGTAGGTTGTGGCAGGACTGTTCCTTTAAAGGGGTACTCCGGTGCTTAGACACCTTATTCCCTATCCAAAGGATAGGGGATAAGATGCCTGATCGCGGGGGTCCCGCCGCTGGGGACCCCCGTGATCTTGCACGCCGCACCCCGTTTATAATCAGTCCCCGGAGCGTGTTCGCTCCGGGTCCGATTACTGTCGACTACAGGGCCGGAGCATTGGGACGTTAAGGCTCCGCCCCGTGTGATATCACGCTCCGCCCCTCAATGCAAGCCTATGGGAGGGGGCATTGTGACGTCAAGGCTCCGCCTCGTGTGACGTCACGCTCCGCCCCCCAATGCAAGCCTATGGGAGGGGGCGTGACGGCTGTCACGCCCCCTCCCATAGGCTTGCATTGAGGGGGCGGAGCACGACGTCACAACGCTCCGGCCCCGTGACCGACAGTAATCAGACCCGGAGCGAACACACTCCGGGGACTGATTATAAACGGGGTGCGGCGTGCAAGATCACGGGGGTCCCCAGCGGTGGGGCCCCCGCGATCAGGCATCTTATCCCCTATCCTTTGGATAGGGAATAAGATGTCTAAGCGCCGGAGTACCCCATTAAAGAATACGTTCACCAAGGAAAATTACAAAAAAATTAAGGATGTTACTGACACTTTTATAAGGTTCATGTTCAACATGCTTATTTGTTCTATCCAGATATCAGCATTGTTGTTACCCTAGGGGCAGATGGAATTAATCTCTTGTGTTCGTGATGCCAGGGCGTGGTTTATCCTCGATACCACCCGAAGGTATACCGCTGGATCCTGGGCTAGGCAGGGGGGGCAATAATGACTCCAAATTACAGATAACGGTAGCTTTACTGAGGGTAGACAGATGGTAAAGTCTATAGAGTTCATCCAGGGCCCACGGAGGTGACCAGTGACTTCAGAGACCTTAAGGGCTTACTGGGACTTGTAGTAGGACGGGACAATTGAATGCAGACCATGCTGACTTGACAGTTGCTGACAGGGACTGACTTGACTGACGACTGACAAAGCTATGACTGCAGCTTACTTGCAATTGACTGTGGCCGCAGACTTTACTTGAGGCCTCCAATGACTCTGGGCACATACCTAGACTAGACTTGACTGCACTGGGCCTCAGCAACAAGAGCCCTAAGCTCCAAGAGAACGAGCAGAGGCTCCACCCAGGGCTTATAAGAATGAGACAAGCAGGGAGCCCATAGGTCACCGCTGAGATCACCTGGTCAATGGTACCTCCTCTGTAACATTCACATGGTACATTTCTTAAAGCAACAACACATAATATGTTATAACACATAGCAAAACGTATATACAGGGTGAATCCAGGTAGAAAAAACAGACATGGCCGCACATCCACAATTTTGTATATTGATCTACTTGCTTCTCAGCATAATTTCAAAAACGAACAGGTTGTTAGTATACGTTTTGATCAAAAGGTACAAGCCCACTCGCCACGTCAAGGCCACCCTAGAGTGGGTCCCTGACGTCCCTAGCATAAAATGGCGTAGCACTGGGCGGCGGCCACCACCGCCGCGACACCAGTGCCCACAGGGGGAACGACCCACTGGCAGAACGGCCCCAATGCCACTCATACCAGGGGAGATACAAGTACAAGGGGTCCAGGGGACACTGAAGGGTGGCTGCCAGACAGGGTACGGGGTAACACCTCCTGTACTGGGCCACTACATATAGGAGAAGTATTATAGTAGTTATATTCTTGTATATAGGAGCAGTATTATAGTAGTTAAATTCTTGTATATAGGAGCAGTATTATAGTAGTTATATTCTTGTATATAGGAGTAGTATTATAGTAGTTATATTCTTGTATATAGGAGGCAGTATTATAGTAGATATATTCTTGTATATAAGAGCAGTATTATAGTAGTTATACAATGGCAAGTAGAAATGAAGGTAGACGGACGACTCACCCAGGTAGCAAAAATATCTTCTTTATTCAAGGCTTGCAGCTTAAAATAACAGCAGGTTCAGGGGGGTCTGTCAGCAGGAACGCAGGGCTGTGGAGTGCAACGACCGTATCGCTTCGGACTGAAGCTTCTTCCGGCCTCCAACCGGAGGTTGGAGGCCGGAAGAAGCTTCAGTCCGAAGCGATACGGTCGTTGCACTCCACAGCCCTGCGTTCCTGCTGACAGACCCCCCTGAACCTGCTGTTATTTTAAGCTGCAAGCCTTGAATAAAGAAGATATTTTTGCTACCTGGGTGAGTCGTCCGTCTACCTTCATTTCTACTTGCCATTGTATGAAAGACTTTGCTCCTTATAGACGTAGACGCTCCCCACAGCACCTAGTGCAGCAGGTTACACACCCCGGATAGTCCGGACAGGATAATTTGACTCACAGCCGAGTAGACAGTGCCTGGTGCTCCTCTCTTTATTACAAATTATAGTAGTTATATTCTTGTATATAGGAGCAGTATAATAGTAGTTATATTCTTGTATATAGAAGCAGTATTATAGTAGTTATATTCTTGTATATAGGAGCAGTATTATAGTAGTTATATTCTTGTATATAGGGGCAGTATTATAGTAGTTATATTCTTGTATATAGGAGCAGTATTATAGTAGTTATATTCTTGTATATAGGAGCAGTATTATAGTAGTTATATTCTTGTATATAGGAGCAGTATTATAGTAGTTATATTCTTGTATATAGGGGCAGTATTATAGTAGTTATATTCTTGTATATAGGAGCAGTATTATAGTAGTTATATTCTTGTATATAGGAGCAGTATTATAGTAGTTATATTCTTGTATATAGGAGGCAGTATTATAGTAGTTATATTCTTGTACATAGGAGCAGTATTATAGTAGTTATATTCTTGTACATAGGAGCAGTATTATAGTAGTTATATTCTTGTACATAGGAGCAGTATTATAGTAGTTATATTCTTGTACATAGGAGCAGTATTATAGTAGTTATATTCTTGTATATAGGAGCAGTATTATAGTAGTTATATTCTTGTATATAGGAGCAGTATTATAGTAGTTGTATTCTTGTATATAGGAGCAGCATTATAGTAGTTGTATTATTGTATATAGGAGCAGTATTATAGTAGTTACATTCTTGTATATAGGAGCAGTATTATAGTAGATATATTCTTGTATATAGGAGCAGTATTATAGTAGTTATATTCTTGTATATAGGAGCCGTCTTATAGTAGTTATTTTCTTGTATATAGGGGCAGAATTATAGTAGTTATATTCCTGTATATAGGAGCTGTATTATAATAGTTATATTCTTGTATATAGGAGCAGTATTATAGTAGTTATATTCTTGTATATAGGAGGCAGTATTATAGTAGTTATATAGTTATATTCTTGTATATAGGAGGCAGTATTATAGTGAAAATTGTATACTTACCGTAATTTTGCTTTCTTCGAGACAGAAGGCAGCACAGAAGGGATATTCCCGGCCTCTTTTATTCCCAATAGGACCGCCCACCTAAAAAAAAATCAAACATGCATCAGCCAATGGTACGTGGACGTACCTTACATATCACTTGCACACCTGTACACGCTTGTGTTAATAACTAGACACTTTTCTGCTTTGCAATCATACATTTATTGGGTGGGTATATATGTGCTGCCTTCTGTCTCGAAGAAAGCAAAATTACGGTAAGTATACAATTTTCACTTTCTTCTACGACATCCGGCAGCACAGAAGGGATGCTCGCTAGCAGACAACATAAACTGGGAGGGTTTAATCTTGTAATACCGCAGACAAAACCCCAGAACTGAAGGCTGGACTCTGTGCCTGGATGTCAAGCCTGTAGTGATTGATGAAGGTGGAGGACGTCGACCAGGAAGCAGCATTGCAGATGTCGACCAGTGGCACTTGTGCTCTCTCCGCCCATGAAGTTGCAGTAGCCCTCGTGGAGTGTGCCCTTAAAGGAAAAGGGGGATCCAAACCTTCTGACTTGTAGGCTTCCATTATAGTGGTCTTAATCCACCTGGCCAAGGTGTCTTTAGCCGCCTTCCTACCTTTCCTCGGACCGGCAAACAGGACGAAGAGATTCTCCTCCTGACGAAAATTCTCCACTCTGTTCAGATAACATAACAGAACTCTTTTAACATCGAGCGACTGAAGATTATCTTCATCCTCAGCAGGGGAAAAAACTGGCAAAAAAATTTCCCTGTTTATGTTTGCATCTGACAACACTTTAGGCATGAAGGAGGGTACGGTTCTCAGTAGTACCCCTTGTGGAGTGAATTTAGTGTATGGAGACTTGGAAGATAAGGCTTGCAGTTCTCCCAGGTGTTTTGCAGAGGTGACGGCAACAAGAAACAGAGCTTTGCAGAAAACCCATTTAATATCTGCTTCCTAATTGGCTCAAACGGAGGCTGAGTAAGCTTCTTTAGCACAAGAGAAAGATCCCAAGAAGCAACTGGGTTCTTTACAGTTGGTCTAAGATTCTTAAGAGCTTTGAACAACCTAGCGATAAGTGGCTGATTGGCAAATCTTCCATCAGTGAAGGCATTTATGGCTGTCACATGCACACGTAGTGTATTTGGTTTTAACCCTTTTAAGAATCCATCTTGCAAGAACTGGAGGATGATTGGTAAAGAGATCTCAGGGTCTGGGATGTGGATGGAAAAGGTCTCTCTGGAGCAGTAGATCCTGATGGAGAGGCAACTTCCAGAAATTCCCACCGGACAGGCGGAGCAGGAGTGGGAACCAATCCCTGCGAGGCCAGAAGGGAGCTATGAGCAGAACGGATGGTTTGTCCAGCAGTATCTTTTTCAGCACTCGACTCAACAGGGGAACTGGTGGAAAGAGGTAGATGTACAACCCCTTCCAGCTCATTGTGAGAGCATCTAGGTGATCTGGATGATCCTGGCTGCAAAGGGAACAGAATTTTCGAAGCTTCCTGTTTTCTCTGGTGGCCATCATGTCCCACTGGGGACAGCCCCACTTGCTGATGATCTGAGAAAAATATTTCGGATTCAATTCCCACTCGTTGGGGTCCAGGACTTGTCTGCTCAGAATATCGGCATGAAGATTTGATTCTCCTCTTATGTGGACTGCAGACAGGGTATAGAGATGCTCCTCGGCCCAGGTCATTAACATTCTGCACTCGTTTTGCAAAGCTGGAGACCTTGTGCCGCCTTGCTTCCGTAGATAGTAGACTGACACAGAGTTGTCTGACTGTATCAGCATTGGACGATTCTTGAGCAAGGGTGTGAAGTGCATGACTGCTAACCTGATGGCTCTCAGCTCTTTCAGATTGGAAGAGAAACATTGTTCTTTTGGAGACCACTGTTGTTGGACCCAACGGCCGTTGTAGTGGGCTCCCCAGCCCTTCTTGGAGGCGTCTGTCGTGATGATGCACGGCTCCACCAACCTGAAACTGTTGCCCCGAGACAAGTTCTCTTTCTTTAGCCACCATCGAAGCATTAGACGAGTGTGGTTTGATAGGCACACCGGTGCTGAAAGATGATTCGGACAGCGATCCCAAGTTGCTAGAATCTCTGGTTGAAGCTCTCTTATATGCGCTTTCGCCCAAGGCACAGCTTCTATGGCCGATGTCATGAGGCCCAAGACTTTCATGGCTGACCTGACAGTGATCATCGGTGTCTGGATCAATTAGGTCACCTGCTGGATAATAGTGGTTTGTTTCTCTAGAGGTAGAAAAACCTTCTGGCTGACGGAATCTAGAATGAGACCGAGAAAACGCTTCTGTCTTGCTGGCACCAGATCTCACTTTGCTTCGTTCAGTATAAAACCACACTCTTGAAGAAGGCTGAGAGTAGTCTGGAGCTGACTGGCTATTAGATCTTGAGAAGCCGCAATCAGTAGCCAGTCGTCCAAAAAGGGTATGATTTGGATCGGCTGAAGTCTGAGAGCTGCAACAATCGCGATCGCCACTTTGGTGAATACCCTCGGAGAAGATGACAGGCCGAAGGGTAGAGCGCGGAACTGAAAGTGTTGCACTTCACCTTGCTGGACGACCGCGACTCTTAGAAACCTTCTTGAATCCACATTTATGGGGACGTGCAGATATGCGTCCATAAGGTCGAGTGAAACCATCCAGTCGTCTTTCTGCAAGATATTTGTGGCAGACTTTACAGTGTCCATGCGGAACCTTTCTTTCTTTAAAAAGCGATTTAGGAATCTCAAATCGATTATTAGCCTCCACTTTCCGCCTGGTTTGGGGACTGAGAAAACTGGCGAGTAAACCCCCTGACCTCGCTGATCTAGAGGAACGGGTTCTAAGGTGTTCTTCTTTATGAAGTCTTGAAGGAGAGACTGTACTGGCTCTGTTTACCAGAAACCTCTCTGGTGGGGGAGAAAGAAAATTTAGACTGTACCCTATTGAGACAATTTCTAGGATCCAGCTGTCCGTGGTGATCTTCTGCCACGCTTCTTGAAATCTGAGCAGCCTGCCTCCATCTGTGTCGTCTGACCTGGCGTCAGAACTCTGACTTAGACTGTTTTGCATCAGGCTGTCTCTTCTTGCTACCACCCTGGTAGCGACGATTGTATTTTCCATCACAGAATGGTCTTCTTCTGAAGTTTGACTTCCTAAACCTGAAGGGACGAAAAGGTTTCTTTTTGTCTTCCACAGGAAAAACCATCTCCTTCGTCTCTTTACCAGGTGCCAGAATTTGTTCTAGCTGGGCGCTTATTAACAAACCAGGTTCAAATGATAATGCGCAAAAGTTGGTCTTGGATGACGTATCCGAAGTCTTCCAAGGCTTCAAAAAAATCACCCTTCTAGCAGAATTTAACACCGCCAAATTTTTTGCACAAATTCTTGTAAAATCCAACGGAAAGTCACAGGAAAATTCCGCTGCAGTTTTGAGAGTAGCCACTTCTTTAAGGAGGTCACTTCTAGAGACTCCCCTTTCAATATCCCTGCTGAGCTGACTTAGCCAGACTCTAAGGGCACGAGCCAATGGAACAGCAGACATGGCTGCCTTAGTTAGTGCAGCCGTGTTGGAGTATGTACGCTTCAAAAGGACGTCTACCTTTTTGTCTAACGGGTCCTTTAGTACAGAAGAATCATCCGCTGGTAGAAGAGTTTTCTTTGACAGCCTAGCCACCGGCGGATCCACCTTTGCCGGTTCTTCCCATGCCTGAGGGTCAGCTGGGTCCAACTTATACACAGCACGGAATCTGGAACCCATCTCCATTCTGTGATCCGGCTTTCTCCACTCCTTCTCCATAATGGATTTTAGGACCGGATGACCTGCAAAGACATTAGACACTTTCCTCGGAAAATAGTATAGTGCCTCTTTATCTTGAGAGTTAGACTTCTCCTTAGAAGTTTCAATAATATCTTTTACGGCTCTGATTAGCTTATCCGCGTTTTCTTTTTTAAAAAGAAAAAAATCCTCGGCAACCGACTCCTCTGGTTCAGACTCTGACGTGTGGGAGGGGCTACTAGAGCCAGATGAGGATGATTCCTGGACCTCTATTCTATCACTTGTCTTGCGCTTTTTGGCAGCAGACTTAGAAGTGGAGCCGAACTTTTCTTTGAACCATGAGAAAAAATCATTAGCTACCTCCAAAAACTCTGATGTCTCACGGGGCTTAGTGCATTTCTCACATACAGTAGAATTCGCGTCAGGGGGTAGACGTTGTAAACAGCTCACGCACCTGGGACTGCGTCCTTCCAAAACAGGTCTCAGATGGTCCTTGCAGATGTCACAAAAATCACCTCTCAGGTCATCAGGAAGCGGCTGGTCGCAGGATCTGCACAACCTATGCTTGGACTTGGACTTCCTTTTGCGGCTTGACATCTATAATAAAACAAGGCATGAGCATAGGGGAATTGGCTAATGACACAAGAGCATTGCCAGTTTCAACTCTACCCTCCACTACAATAGAACATTTAACAGGGTAAGGAGCAAAAAGCACCTGCACCTAGAGCGCATCATTAACATATAGGCATTTTTAAGCTAAAGGAAGCGCCGTACCGCAACACCCCTATAGCACAGACAGCGACCGTGCTGACACTCTATGTCCCTCCAACATACCGCTCAGTAGTGCTTGAGAAATCTTACCTTAACAGGCAAGAAGTCCGGCTGCCTCCGATCTAGGAGACCGGCTGCCGGCTTCTACCTGTTTTTAAATACGCCACCCATCCACGGAGTTCAGCCGCGGTGCACCACTGGGAGTTCCGGTCTCCCGGAACCTCACTTCCGGTTTCGGCTACAGAGTACAGGCGCAAACCGGAAGCGCCCTCGCAGACACGGGCACCGCAGCGGAGGACAGGAGCGAACAGGTATTTTACTTACCAACGCTGAAGGACGGGTCGGCGCACTACTGGGGCACATCCGAATGGGGGAACCGTCACCCCAAGATGTAAAAGCGCTCCCGGAGAGAGCGCAGGGGGCAAACTACTTACCGGGCCCCAACATCAGACGCTCCTCCTGTTGTGCCGGCCTATAAAAAAGGGGGAACCGTCACCCCAAAGGCACTCATCCACCACCTCCAGACCACAAAAAGTTTAAGGAGGAGCACAACACCTGCTTAAGCCACTAAAAGGGGCACTCTTACTATAGCCCGGGTCACCCTCATGGGCAGCAAGGAAACGCAGGACACCAGGCAGACCAGGGTTACCCACATTGGTCCTCAGCAACAGCTGGAGGCACTGGTGCAAAACACAATTTTCTAAAAGATACTCTTTTTTTTTTCTCCTTTAGACCTGAAGAAAGAGAAAAAAGGATTAAAAGGTGGGCAGAGGGGTGTGAAAACACCACCTACCAAGAAGAAAAGAGGACAGAAAAAAACACAAGCGTGTACAGGTGTGCAAGTGATATGTAAGGTATGTCCACGTACCATTGGCTGATGCATGTTTGAGTTTTTTTTAGGTGGGCGGTCCTATTGGGAATAAAAGAGGCCGGGAATATCCCTTCTGTGCTACCGGATGTCGTAGAAGAAAGTAGTTATATTCTTGTATATAGGAGCTGTATTATAATAGTTATATTCTTGCATATAGGAGCAGTATTATAGTAGTTATATTCTTGTATATTGGAGGCAGTATTATAGTAGATATATTCTTGTATATAGGAGGCAGTATTATAGTAGTTATATTCTTGTATATTGGAGGCAGTATTATAGTAGATATATTCTTGTATATAGGAGGCAGTATTATAGTAGTTATATTCTTGTATATAGGAGCAGTATTATAGTAGTTATATTCTTGTATATAGGAGACAGTATTATAGTAGTTATATTCTTGTATATAGGAGTCAATATTATAGTAGTTATATTCTTGTATATAGGAGCAGTATTATAGTAGTTATATTCTTGTATATAGGAGACAGTATTATAGTAGTTATATTCTTGTATATAGGAGACAGTATTATAGTAGATATATTCTTGTATATAGGAGGCAGTATTATAGTAGTTATATTCTTGTATATAGGAGCAGTATTATAGTAGTTATATTCTTGTATATAGGAGCAGTATTATAGTAGTTATATTCTTGTATATAGGAGACGGTATTATAGTAGATATATTCTTGTATATAGGAGGCAGTATTATAGTAGTTATATTCTTGTATATAGGAGCAGTATTATAGTAGTTATATTCTTGTATATAGGAGCAGTATTATAGTAGTTATATTCTTGTATATAGGAGACAGTATTATAGTAGTTATATTCTTGTATATAGGAGGCAGTATTATAGTAGTTATAGTCTTGTATATAGGAGCAGTATTATAGTAGTTATATTCTTGTATATAGGAGCAGTATTATAGTAGTTATATTCGTGTATATAGGAGCAGTATTATAGTAGTTATATTCTTGTATATAGGAGCAGTATTATAGTAGTTATATTCTTGTATATAGGAGCAGTATTATAGTAGTTATATTCTTGTATATAGGAGCAGTATTATAGTAGTTATTTCTTGTATATAGGAGCAGTATTATAGTAGTTATATTCTTGTATATAGGAGGCAGTATTATAGTAGTTATATTCTTGTATATAGGAGGCAGTATTATAGTAGTTATATTCTTGTATATAGGAGGCAGTATTATAGTAGTTATATTCTTGTATATAGGAGCAGTATTATAGCAGTTATATTCTTGTATACAGGAGCAGTATTATAGTAGTTATATTCTTGTATATAGGAGCAGTATTATAGTAGTTATATTCTTGTATATAGGAGCAGTATTATAGTAGTTATATTCTTGTATATAGGAGCAGTATTATAGTAGTTATATTCTTGTATATAGAAGCAGTATTATAGTAGTTATATTCTTGTATATAGGAGCAGTATTATAGTAGTTATATTCTTGTATATAGGAGCAGTATTATAGTAGTTATATTCTTGTATATAGGGGCAGTATTATAGTAGTTATATTCTTGTATATAGGAGCAGTATTATAGTAGTTATATTCCTGTATATAGGAGACAGTATTATAGTACTGTAGTTATATTCTTGTATTGTTAGGGTAGTAGTAGTAAAGTGCAGCTCTGAAGGTGAATAGAGGAAAAAAAAAAATAACATGGCTGCTCGTTATTTTTTATGGGTTCTAAATTTGGACTTTGTGAAATGTTGTCATTTAAGGACTAATTTAGCTACAAGATCCTTTGTGTTTGATGTCTGAATTGTACTAGCCAAGATAACACTGACTCTACGGTAAAAAGGTTGGAGACCACCCAGATTGGTGAGAACTTTGTTCACAGCTGACGTTTGACATAGTGTAGTGCAGTGTTACCCAACCAGTGTGCCTCCAGCTGTTTCGAAACTACAACTCCCAGCATGCCCGGACAGCCAAAGGCTGTCCGGGCATGCTGGGAATTGTAGTTTTGCAACAGCTGGAGACGCACTGGTTAGGAAATTCTTGAGTAGACAGAGGCTCCCAGCGCCCCCTCTGCTGAAAAACGATATTGATTCCAGGAGCTTGTTTAATAAAACAGGTTGTCCTAAGTGACATATTTATTCTACACAGCTAATCCTTTTAATAGCTCCGGCCGCCAGTCAGCGCCAATGTACATGTATTATAGATGAGGTCAGGACCCTACAGCTCAGCTATTCAATAGCAACAGTTTAACCACACATTAGTGGACTATATCTCAGGATCATGGGAAAAGCTGATAGGCTGACACTACGAAAGACGAATTAGCGCAATTTACTGGTAATGTTTGTAACATCGAAGAGAACATTTATTATTCAGCGAATACTTAACGTGCATGAACAACGCCCTATATATAAGGAACAATATAGTCTACTCCTTAATGTACAGTGTAATAATGATCAATGGCTATTATTAGGGATGCACCGATATATCGGCGGCCGATACATATCGGCCGAAAATAGCTGTTTCGGGGAAATGCCGAAACAACTAAAAAAGTGCCGATAATGACCACCTCCCCTGCCCGCCCACAGCACAAGTTGCAAACACTGCCAGTGGCAGAGGCACTCGTGGGGGGTGCAGGGGGGGCCGGGCGCAACATCTGGGGGGGGGCACGCTCTCCGGGATAGGAATACTTCTTTTTATGTGCCCGGGCCGGCTCCCGTGTGTAGCTGCAGGCGGGGGCCGACCAGAGCATATAAAACCTAATACTGTATACTAAAAACCAGGGTGCCTCCAGCTGCTGTGAAACTACAACTCCCAGCATGCCCGAACCGGCAAAGTCTGTCCGGACATGCTGGGAGTTGTAGTTTCAAAACAGCTGGAGGCCCCCTGGTTTTTAGTATACAGTAATAGGTTTTATATGTTCTGGTCGGCCCCCGCCTGCAGCCACACACAGGAGCCGGTCCGGGCACATAAAAAGAAGTATTCCTATCCCGGACATCCCTGTGTCCCTAAAAAATTTTTCGGGACATAAGGATGTCCTCCCGTCACTCACCATTCCCCGGCGTCCTCCTGCGATCCTCCTTCGGTCCTACGCTTCTGACGTCCGGTGCGTACAACCATAGAGACGCAGGAGGACCGCAGGATCGTCGCGGGAGAACGCACGCCGGCCGGGGCCTAGTAAGTGACCGCGTCATCTTGTTCAGTGATCCGGTCACCGCTCCCCCGGTCCCGGCACCTACTGCTATGGTCCATAGGCCATAGCAGTAGATGTGACCCCGGGCCGGAGGAGCGGTGACCGGATCACTGTGGGGGCAGCAGTACAGACATACAGCCTCCAGCCGTACACTGTATATGGCTGGAAGCTGTATGTCTGTGGGGTGGGGGGAAGCTGCCTACTATTGTGGGGGAACTGCTGCCCTAATGTGGGGGGGAGCTGCCTACTAATGTGGGGGTAGCTGCCTAATATTATTAGGGGGCAGCTGCCTACAAATGGGGGGGGGAGCTGCCTAATATTGTTGGGGGGGAGCTGCCTAATATTGTTGGGGGGCAGCTGCCTACAAATGGGGGGGGGGAGCTGCCTAATATTGTTGGGGGGGAGCTGCCTAATATTGTTGGGGGGGGCTGCCTAATATTGTGCGGGGAGCTGCCTACAAATGGGGGGGGAGCTGCCTAATATTGTGGGGGGAGCTGCCTAATATTGTGGGGGGGAGCTGCCTAACATTGTGGGGGGAGCTGCCTAATATTGTTGGGGGGAGCTGCCTAATATTGTTGGGGGGAGCTGCCTAATATTGTGGGAGGGAGCTGTCTACAAATGGGGGGGAGCTGCCTAATATTGTGGGGGGAGCTGCCTAATATTGTGGGGGGAGCTGCCTAATATTGTTGGGGGGAGCTGCCTAATATTGTTGGGGGGGAGCTGCCTAATATTGTGGATGGAGCTGCCTAATATTGTTGGAGGGGAGCTGCCTAATATTGTGGGGGGAGCTGCCTAATATTGTGGGGGGAGCTGCCTAATATTGTTGGGGGGAGCTGCCTAATATTGTTGGGGGGGAGCTGCCTAATATTGTGGATGGAGCTGCCTAATATTGTTGGAGGGGAGCTGCCTAATATTGTGGGGGGGAGCTGCCTACAAATGTGGGGGAGCTGCCTAATATTGTGGGGGGAGCTGCCTAATATTGTTGGGGGGAGCTGCCTAATATTGTTGGGGGGAGCTGCCTAATATTGTTTGGGGAGCTGCCTAATATTGTGGGGGAACTGCCTACTATTAGGAACTGCTGACCTAATGTGGGGGGGAGCTGCCTAATATTGTTGGGGGGAGCTGCCTAATATTGTGGGGGAAATGCTGACCTAATGTGGGGGAGCTGTCTACTATTGTGGGGGAGCTGCCTACTATTGTGGGGGAGCTGCCTAATATTGTGGGGGAGCTGCCTATTAATGTGGGGGAGCTGCCTATTAATGTGGGGGAGCTGCCTATTAATGTGGGGGAACTCCCGACCTAATGTGGGGGAGCTGGCAATCTAATGTGGGGGAATCTAATGAGCGGAGCGCTGCATTTTACCAGAAGACGGGGAAAAGTCATTTTCGGTTTCGGTATCGGTTTCGGCCGGACATTTTTTTTTTATTTCGGTTTCGTTTCGGTTCTGATATTTCCATTTCGGTGCACCTCTAGCTATTATGTATCTAGAATGTATCTAACATACACGAGTCCACATTGCTACATACAGGAGAGATATATAACTTATACCAGCTGTACATATATATTATATACTGTATATACCCAGGTTATACCAGCATGGTCCATATCACTATATACAGGAGATATATAACTTATACCAGCTGAACATATATATTATATACAGTATATACCAGGTTACACCAGCATGGTCAATATCACTATATACAGGAGATATATCACTTATACCAGCTGTACATATATATTATATAAAGTATATACCCAGGGTATACCAGCATGGTCCATATCACTATATACAGGAGATACATAACTTATACCAGCTGTACATATATATTATATACAGTATATACCAGGTTACACCAGCATGGTCAATATCACTATATACAGGAGATATATAACTTATACCAGCTGTACATATATATTATATAAAGTATATACCCAGGGTATACCAGCATGGTCCATATCACTATATACAGGAGATATATAACTTATACCAGCTGTACATATATATTATATACAGTATGTACCAGGATATACGAGCATGGTCCATATCACTATATACAGGAGATATATAACTTATACCAGCTGTACATATATAATTATATACAGTATATACCCAGGATATACCAGCATGATCTATTTCACTATATACAGGAGATATATAACTTATACCAGCTGTACATATATATTATATAAAGTATATACCCAGGGTATACCAGCATGGTCCATATCACTATATACAGGAGATATATAACTTATACCAGCTGTACATATATAATTATATACAGTATATACCCAGGATATACCAGCATGATCTATTTCACTATATACAGGAGATATATAACTTATACCAGCTGTACATATATAATTATATACAGTATATACCAGGTTATACCAGCATGGTCCATATCACTATATACAGGAGATATATAACTTATACCAGCTGTACATATATATTATATACAGTATATACCAGGTTATACCAGCATGGTCCATATCACTATATACAGGAAATATATAACTTATACCAGCTGTACATATATATTATACAGTATATACCCAGGTTATACCAGCATGGTCCAAATCACTATATACAGGAGATATATAACTTATACCAGCTGTACATACATAATTATATACAGTATATACCAGGTTATACCAGCACGGTCAATATCACTATATACAGGAGATATATAACTTAGACCAGCTGTACATATATATTATATACAGTATATACCCAGGTTATACCAGCATGGTCCATATCACTATATACAGGAGATATATAACTTATACCAACTGTACATATATAATTATATACAGTATATACCCAGGTTATACCAGCATGGTCCATATCACTATATACAGGAGATATATAACTTATACCAGCTGTACATATATAATTATATACAGTATATACCAGGTTATACCAGCATGATCTATTTCACTATATACAGGAGATATATAACTTATACCAGCTGTACATATATAATTATATACAGTATATACCCAGGTTATACCAGCATGGTCCATATCACTATATACAGGAGATATATAACTTATACCAGCTGTACATATATAATTATATACAGTATATATACCCAGGTTATACCAGCATGGTCCATATCACTATATACTGGAGATATATAACTTATACCAGCTGTACATATATATTATATACAGTATATACCCAGGTTATACCAGCATGATCCATATCACTATATACAGGAGATATATAACGTATACCAGCTGTACATATATAATTATATACAGTATATACCAGGTTATACCAGCATGGTCCATATCACTATATACAGGAGATATATAACTTATACCAGCTGTGCATATATAATTATATACAGTATATACCCAGGTTATACCAGCATGATCCATATCACTATATACAGGAGATATATAACGTATACCAGCTGTACATATATATATATTACAATTACAGTATATACCTGGTCTATATCGCTATTTACAGGTAGAAGTTATAGCAGTGATAAACTGAAATGATTATAGATATTTGGGGAGATTTATTAAAACCCGTCCAGTGGAAAAGTTGCTGAGTTTCCCATAGCAACCAATCAGATCGCTTCTTTCATTTTGCAAAGGCCTTTTCAAAAATGAAAGAAGAGATCTGATTGGTTGCTATGGGCAACGCAACAACTTTTCCTCTGGACAGGTTTTGATAAATCTTCCCCATTAGGCGCAGTTATATTTTATTTCTTTCTTTATATCTTTTTCTTTCTCTGCTTCTTCCCCGGGTTCAGTCACCTCAGATCCCCCCTCTGCACACAATGCGCTCCCTTCTGTTGCATGAAATATTGTAAGGCTGCATTCACACCATGTTTTTGCAATACAGTTCCTGTATATGTTTTCAATTTGAAAACCGTATGGAACCGTATTGAAAACCGTATGCATTGACTCTCCATTAAAAACCGCATGCCAAACGATGCATCCAGTTTCTTCCATTTTGCGTTTTGTAGCCATGTAGCCTATTAGGGTTTTTGGTCCGGGTGATAAGCCGTATTGAAACCGTATCCATTTATTTTTTTTTTACATGGGAGTCAATGGGAACCGTAGAGAACCATATGTGCGTACGGTTCCATCCGTTTTGCACCATACGGTTTTTGACTTTGCCCAGATTTTTCTTGGAATTTCAATACAACAATGAAACTTTATTCATAATAAAGTGAAAAGTTAAAAACTTATACGAATACAACCGGACATCATTTTTCAAACCGTAAATGGGTTAAAATTTGTACACACCTTTTGATACAGTCTAATCCAGTTTTGAGGAATCCGTTTTTTATCGAAAACCTGATACGGGAACTGTATTGCAAAAACGCGGTGTGAACCCGGCCTTAAGCTGTTTATTGTAATTTTCCAAAATGTGTCACATTTTGAATGTTTGTGTTAAACAGGTTTATCCTTTTTTTTTTTTTTTTTAAACCAGTAATGGGGTCAGAATGGTTGTAATTGGCCTTTTTTGCAAATTTTCCCAACCAGGGTTCCACCAGTTGCTGCAAAACTACAACTTCCATCCTTTGGAATTAAGTATAAACTCAAACTTTATGATTCCTGGTGACCTGATCTTTTATTGATTGTTTTACTGAGAATTAAAACTTTCAGAATCTTCTCCAATGATATTATGTAAAAAGACCAGTGGATATAGGGGAGCTACTGCTTTGCTTAATGCACTTGTGTTCCTCTCTGGGTGTCCTCCTTCCTCTTGTCCACCCCAGGTGACCTTCTCCACTGTCGCCTTCCATTGCTTTTCACTGGATTTCCCCCTTCTCTGCAACTTTACCTTTCTCTCCCTTGGCGTCCTTCACTGTAGTATCTCTTGCTGCTTTCTGGCCATCCTCCTATTTTGCAGCCTTCCTCTTGACCCTCACTGGGTATCCTCTTTTTTTAGCCTTCCTCTTGCCCCCCACCTCCCCATGGGTGTCCTCTTTTGTAGCCTTCCTCTTGTCCCTCCCCCATGGAGGTCCTCCTTTGCAGCCTTCCTCTTTTCCCTCCATGGGTATCCCTCCTCAGTAGCCTTTCTCTTGTCCCTTTTTAGGCATCCTCCATTGCAGCCTTCCTCCTGTCTCGCCTTAGGTGTCTTCCTGTGAAGCACCTTCCTGGGTGTTCTGCTCTTCTGTAGCCTTCTTCTTGTCCCTCTGTGGGTGTCCTCCTCTGTAGCCTACCTCTTGCCCCTCCTTTAATGTCCTCTTCTGTAGCCTTCCTCTTGCCCCTCCTTTAATGTCCTCTTCTGTAGCCTTCTTCTTGTCCCTCTGTGGGTGTCCTCTTCTGTAGCCTTCCTCTTGACCCTCTGCTGGTGTCCTCTTCTGTAGCCTTCCTCTTGACCCTCTGTGGGTGTCCTCCTCTGTAGCATTCCTCTTGTCCACCCCCCCCCCCCCCCCCAACGGCTGTCTGGGTATGCTGGGAGTTGTAGTTTTGAAAAAGCTGGAGACACCCTGGTTGGAAAACACTGACGTATACTATATAATATTATATGGTCCAACATGCTAGGAGTTGTAGTTTTGCAACAGCTGGAGGCACCCCTGGTTGGTTAACGATGAACGATAATATATACTACTATATAGTCCAACATGCTGGGAGTTGTAGTTTTTGTTTGGGGCAGCTGCTGAGCCACAGGCTATATCAGGGCATGTTGGGAGTTGTACTTAGCAACTAACTGCAACTGCCGAAATTTAATTAAAAAAAAGCGATCAAAAGTCACATTAAAACGTTAAAAACTACATATCGGGGCACAAAAAAATTGAGCCTCATACAGGCCGGTATAAGAAGAAATAAAAAAGTTATAGGGGTGAGAATAGGACAAAATTTCCCCACCTATGTGTATCCTGTGATGTCACGCATATATAATTAATTATGCAAATTAGCATGGCCGGTATTTATTTATAAATTTTTTAGCCAAAATGTGGCCCCCCTATGTGTATGCTCCTCACACGTCTCCGGTCCTGGAGGTCTTGGCTGAAGACATCATTATAAAATGTAATTCCATAAATATTCAGCATTGAGGCCTTGAGCTCCATCCCCCTGGTTGTGCATTGCTGCAGATGATCTCTCTGTCATATAATTAGAATAACTCTCAGTGTCCTGCAGGTCGTCGCCCCTGTGAACGGCCCGTGACCAGCTCTGATGGAAGGTTTCATAAATAATTTGCAGATTGTTTAATTCCACAATTTTCCAGTCCAAACAGTTTTCTGACACAATCCAAAGAATCGGAGAAATGTTTTATAAACAGTGCGGCGGCTCCTGACGGCTCCGTGCCCACCTCAGAGCCATGAATAATTTACTGCCGTATATTCCACATGGCGGAACAATGGAGCGGGACGGGTACAGGACATGTCCCGAAGAGCTCACACGACTGTAACAGGCTAAAGTGTTCAGTGATGGTACTTCCATGTAGTCACCGACAGCTACTGAGTATTATTTACTAAGATTCTGAAGATTCTGTGGTTCATATAAACTTCTTGTATATAGGAGCAGTATTATAGTAGTTATATTCTTGTATATAGGAGTAGTATTATAGTAGTTATATTCTTGTATATAGGGGCAGTATTATAGTAGTTATATTCTTGTATATAGGAGGCAGTATTATAGTAGTTATATTCTTGTATATAGGAGGCAGTCTTATAGTAGTTATATTCTTGTATATAGGAGCAGTATTATAGTAGTTATATTCTTGTATATAGGAGCAGTATTATACTAGTTATATTCTTGTATATAGGAGCAGTATTATAGTAGTTATATTCTTGTATATAGGAGCAGTATTATAGTAGTTATATTCTTGTATGTAGGAGCAGTATTATAGTAGTTATATTCTTGTATATAGGAGCGGTATTATAGTAGTTATATTGTTGTATATAGGAGCAGTATTATAGTAGTTATATTCTTGTATATAGGAGCAGTATTATAGTAGTTATATTCTTGTATATAGGATCAGTATTATAGTAGTTATATTCTTGTATATAGGAGCAGTATTATAGTAGTTATATTCTTGTATATAGAAGCAGTATTATAGTAGTTATATTCTTGTATATAGGAGGCAGTATTATAGAAGTTATATTCTTGTAAATAGGGAGCAGTATTATAGTAGTTATATTCTTGAATATAGGAGCAGTATTATAGTAGTTATATTCTTATATATAGGAGCAGTATTATAGTAGTTATATTCTTGTATATAGGAGCAGTATTATAGTAGTTATATTCTTGTATATAGGAGCAGTATTATAGTAGTTATATTCTTGTATATAGGAGCAGTATTATAGTAGTTATATTCTTGTATATAGGAGCAGTATTATAGTAGTTATATTCTTATATATAGGAGCAGTATTATAGTAGTTATATTCTTGTATATAGGAGCAGTATTATAGTAGTTATATTCTTGTATATAGGAGCAGTATTATAGTAGTTATATTCTTGTATATAGGAGCAGTATTATAGTAGTTATATTCTTGTATATAGGAGGCAGTATTATAGAAGTTATATTCTTGTATATAGGAGCAGTATTATAGTAGTTATATTCTTGTATATAGGAGCAGTATTATAGTAGTTGTCACGATGCCGGCTGGCAGGTAGTGGACCCTCTGTGCCAGAGAGGGATTGGCGTGGACCGTGCTAGTGGACCGGTTCTAAGCCACTACTGGTTTTCACCAGAGCCCGCCGCAAAGCGGGATGGTCTTGCTGCGGCGGTAGTGACCAGGTCGTATCCACTAGCAACGGCTCACCTCTCTGGCTGCTGAAGATAGGCGCGGTACAAGGGAGTAGGCAGAAGCAAGGTCGGACGTAGCAGAAGGTCGGGGCAGGCAGCAAGGATCGTAGTCAGGGGCAACGGCAGAAGGTCTGGAAACACAGGCAAGGAACACACAAGGAACGCTTTCACTGGCACTAAGGCAACAAGATCCGGCAAGGGAGTGCAAGGGAAGTGAGGTAATATAGGGAAGTGCACAGGTGATTACCCTAATTGGAACCACTGCGCCAATCAGCGGCGCAGTGGCCCTTTAAATCGCAGAGACCCGGCGCGCGCGCGCCCTAGGGAGCGGGGCCGCGCGCGCCGGGACAGAACAGACGGGGAGCGAGTCAGGTAGGGGAGCCGGGGTGCGCATCGCGAGCGGGCGCTACCCGCATCGCGAATCGCATCCCGGCTGGCAGCGGGATCGCAGCGCCCCGGGTCAGAGGACGTGACCGGAGCGCTGCAGCGGAGGGAGTGAAGCGAGCGCTCCGGGGAGGAGCGGGGACCCGGAGCGCTCGGCGTAACAGTACCCCCCCCCTTGGGTCTCCCCCTCTTCTTGGAGCCTGAGAACCTGAGGAGCAGACTTTTGTCAAGGATGTTGTCCTCAGGTTCCCAGGATCTCTCTTCAGGACCACAACCCTCCCAGTCTACTAAAAAAAAATTTTTCCCTCTGACCTTTTTGGCAGCCAAAATTTCCTTGACCGAGAAGACGTCCGAGGAGCCGGAAACAGGAGTGGGAGGAACAGATTTGGGAGAAAAACGGTTGAGGATGAGTGGTTTGAGAAGAGAGACGTGAAAGGCATTAGGGATACGAAGAGAAGGAGGAAGAAGAAGTTTATAAGAGACAGGATTAATTTGACACAAAATTTTGAAAGGACCAAGATAGCGTGGTCCCAACTTGTAGCTAGGGACACGGAAGCGGACATATTTAGCGGAGAGCCATACCTTGTCTCCAGGGGAAAAAACGGGGGGAGCTCTTCTTTTCTTATCCGCGAACCTCTTCATGCGTGAAGAAGCCTGTAAGAGAGAATTTTGGGTCTCTCTCCATATAATGGAAAGGTCACGAGAAATTTCATCCACAGCGGGCAGACCAGAGGGCAAGGGGGTAGGGAGGGGGGGAAGAGGGTGACGGCCGTACACCACGAAAAATGGGGATTTGGAGGAAGATTCAGAGACCCTGAAGTTATACGAGAATTCGGCCCATGGAAGGAGATCTGCCCAGTCATCCTGGCGGGAGGAAACAAAATGTCGCAAATAATCACCCAAGATCTGGTTAATTCTTTCTACTTGTCCATTGGATTGAGGATGATATGCAGAGGAAAAATTTAATTTAATCTTGAGTTGTTTACAGAGAGCCCTCCAGAATTTAGACACGAATTGGACACCTCTATCCGAGACAATCTGCGTAGGCAACCCGTGAAGACGAAAAATGTGTACAAAAAATTGTTTAGCCAACTGAGGCGCAGAAGGAAGACCAGGAAGAGGGATGAAATGTGCCATTTTGGAGAATCGATCAACGACCACCCAAATAACAGTGTTGCCACGGGAAGGGGGTAAATCAGTAATAAAATCCATACCAATCAGAGACCAAGGCTGTTCGGGGACAGGCAGAGGATGAAGAAAACCAGCGGGCTTCTGGCGAGGAGTCTTATCCCGGGCACAGATAGTGCAGGCTCGCACAAAGTCCCCAACATCCGTCTCCAGAGTCGGCCACCAATAGAAGCGGGAGATGAGTTGCACAGATTTCTTGATGCCCGCATGACCTGCGAGATGGGAGGAGTGACCCCATTTGAGGATTCCGAGGCGTTGGCGTGGAGAAACAAAGGTCTTTCCTGGAGGAGTCTGCCTGATGGAGGCAGGAGAAGTGGAGATCAGGCAGTCAGGTGGAATGATGTGTTGCGGAGGGAGATCAACTTCTGAGGCATCCGAGGAACGAGAGAGAGCATCGGCCCTAATGTTCTTATCGGCAGGACGAAAGTGAATCTCAAAATTAAATCGGGCAAAGAACAGAGACCACCGGGCCTGGCGAGGATTCAGCCGTTGGGCAGACTGGAGGTAGGAGAGGTTCTTGTGGTCGGTGTAGATAATAACAGGAAATCTTGATCCCTCCAGCAGATGCCTCCATTCCTCAAGTGCTAATTTAATGGCTAAAAGCTCTCGATCCCCGATGGAGTAGTTCCTCTCCGCTGGAGAGAAGGTCCTAGAGAAAAAACCACAAGTGACAGCATGCCCGGAAGAATTTTTTTGTAGAAGAACAGCTCCAGCTCCCACTGAGGAGGCATCAACCTCCAATAGGAAGGGTTTGGAAGGGTCAGGTCTGGAGAGCACGGGAGCCGAAGAAAAGGCAGACTTGAGTCGTTTAAAGGCGTCTTCTGCTTGAGGAGGCCAGGACTTGGGATCAGCATTTTTTTTGGTTAAAGCCACGATAGGAGCCACAATGGTAGAAAAATGTGGAATAAATTGCCTGTAATAATTGGCGAACCCCAAAAAGCGTTGGATAGCACGGAGTCCGGAGGGGCGTGGCCAATCTAAGACGGCAGAGAGTTTGTCTGGATCCATCTGTAGTCCCTGGCCAGAGACCAAATATCCTAGAAAAGGAAGAGATTGGCATTCAAACAGACATTTCTCAATTTTGGCATAGAGTTGGTTGTCACGAAGTCTCTGAAGAACCATACGGACATGCTGGCGGTGTTCTTCTAGATTGGCAGAAAAAATTAGGATATCGTCCAGATATACAACAACACAGGAGTATAACAGATCACGAAAAATTTCATTGACAAAGTCTTGGAAGACGGCAGGGGCATTGCACAGTCCAAAGGGCATGACCAGATACTCAAAGTGTCCATCTCTGGTGTTAAATGCCGTTTTCCACTCGTCCCCCTCTCTGATGCGGATGAGGTTATAGGCGCCTCTTAAGTCCAATTTAGTGAAGATGTGGGCACCTTGGAGGCGATCAAAGAGTTCAGAGATGAGGGGTAAGGGGTAGCGGTTCTTAACCGTGATTTTATTAAGACCGCGGTAGTCAATGCAAGGACGTAGGGAGCCATCTTTTTTGGACACAAAAAAAAATCCGGCTCCGGCAGGAGAGGAGGATTTACGGATAAAGCCCTTTTTTAGATTCTCCTGGACGTATTCGGACATGGCAAGAGTCTCTGGGGCAGAGAGAGGATAAATTCTGCCCCGGGGTGGAGTAGTGCCCGGGAGGAGGTCGATAGGGCAATCATAAGGCCTGTGAGGAGGTAGAGTCTCAGCTTGTTTTTTGCAGAAAACATCCGCGAAGTCCATATAGGCCTTAGGGAGACCGGTTACTGGAGGAACCACAGAGTTACGGCAAGGGTTACTGGGAACCGGTTTTAGACAGTTCTTGGAACAAGAGGACCCCCAACTCTTGATCTCCCCAGTGGACCAATCCAGGGTTGGGGAATGAAGTTGAAGCCAGGGAAGTCCAAGGAGAATTTCTGAGGTGCAATTGGGGAGGACCAAAAGTTCAATCCTCTCATGATGAGCTCCGATGCTCATAAGAAGGGGCTCCGTGCGGAAAAGTATGGTACAGTCCAATCTTTCATTATTTACACAATTGATGTAGAGGGGTCTGGCAAGACTGGTCACCGGGATGTTGAACCTGTAGACGAGAGAGGCCAAAATAAAATTTCCTGCAGATCCAGAGTCCAAGAAGGCCACCGTAGAGAAGGAGAAGGCAGAGGCAGACATCCGCACAGGCACAGTAAGACGTGGAGAAGCAGAGAAGACATCAAGGACTGTCTCACCTTTGTGCGGAGTCAGCGTACGTCTTTCCAGGCGGGGAGGACGGATAGGACAATCCCTCAGGAAGTGTTCGGTACTAGCACAGTACAGGCAGAGGTTCTCCATACGGCGTCGTGTCCTCTCTTGAGGTGTCAGGCGAGACCGGTCGACCTGCATAGCCTCCACGGCGGGAGGCACAGGAACAGATTGCAGGGGACCAGAGGAGAGAGGAGCCGAGGAGACGAAACGCCTCGTGCGAACAGAGTCCATATCTTGGCGGAGTTCCTGACGCCTTTCAGAAAAACGCATGTCAATGCGAGTGGCTAGGTGAATAAGTTCATGTAGATTAGCAGGAATTTCTCGTGCGGCCAGAACATCTTTAATGTTGCTGGATAGGCCTTTTTTGAAGGTCGCGCAGAGGGCCTCATTATTCCAGGACAATTCTGAAGCAAGTGTACGGAACTGTACGGCATACTCGCCAACGGAAGAATTACCCTGGACCAGGTTCAACAGGGCAGTCTCAGCAGAAGAGGCTCGGGCAGGTTCCTCAAAGACACTTCGGATTTCCGAGAAGAAGGAGTGTACAGAGGCAGTGACGGGGTCATTGCGGTCCCAGAGCGGTGTGGCCCATGACAGGGCTTTTCCGGACAGAAGACTGACTACGAAAGCCACCTTAGACCTTTCAGTGGGAAACAGGTCCGACATCATCTCCAGATGCAGGGAACATTGGGAAAGAAAGCCACGGCAAAACTTAGAGTCCCCATCAAATTTATCCGGCAAGGATAAGCGTATCCCAGGAGCGGCCACTCGCTGCGGAGGAGGTGCAGGAGCTGGCGGAGGAGATGACTGCTGAAGCTGTGGTAGTAACTGTTGTAGCATAACGGTCAGTTGAGACAGCTGTTGGCCTTGTTGCGCTATCTGTTGTGACTGCTGGGCGACCACCGTGGTGAGGTCAGCGACAACTGGCAGAGGAACTTCAGCGGGATCCATGGCCGGATCTACTGTCACGATGCCGGCTGGCAGGTAGTGGACCCTCTGTGCCAGAGAGGGATTGGCGTGGACCGTGCTAGTGGACCGGTTCTAAGCCACTACTGGTTTTCACCAGAGCCCGCCGCAAAGCGGGATGGTCTTGCTGCGGCGGTAGTGACCAGGTCGTATCCACTAGCAACGGCTCACCTCTCTGGCTGCTGAAGATAGGCGCGGTACAAGGGAGTAGGCAGAAGCAAGGTCGGACGTAGCAGAAGGTCGGGGCAGGCAGCAAGGATCGTAGTCAGGGGCAACGGCAGAAGGTCTGGAAACACAGGCAAGGAACACACAAGGAACGCTTTCACTGGCACTAAGGCAACAAGATCCGGCAAGGGAGTGCAAGGGAAGTGAGGTAATATAGGGAAGTGCACAGGTGATTACCCTAATTGGAACCACTGCGCCAATCAGCGGCGCAGTGGCCCTTTAAATCGCAGAGACCCGGCGCGCGCGCGCCCTAGGGAGCGGGGCCGCGCGCGCCGGGACAGAACAGACGGGGAGCGAGTCAGGTAGGGGAGCCGGGGTGCGCATCGCGAGCGGGCGCTACCCGCATCGCGAATCGCATCCCGGCTGGCAGCGGGATCGCAGCGCCCCGGGTCAGAGGACGTGACCGGAGCGCTGCAGCGGAGGGAGTGAAGCGAGCGCTCCGGGGAGGAGCGGGGACCCGGAGCGCTCGGCGTAACAGTAGTTATATTCTTGTATATAGGAGCAGTATTATAGTAGTTATATTCTTGTATATAGGAGCGGTATTATAGTAGTTATATTGTTGTATATAGGAGCAGTATTATAGTAGTTATATTCTTGTATATAGGAGCAGTATTATTGTAGTTATATTCTTGTATATAGGAGCAGTATTATAGTAGTTATATTCTTGTATATAGGAGTAGTATTATAGTAGTTATATTCTTGAATATAGGAGCAGTATTATAGTAGTTATATTCTTGTATATAGGAGCAGTATTATAGTAGTTATATTCTTGTATATAGGAGGCAGTATTATAGTAGTTATATTCTTGTATATAGGAGCAGTATTATAGTAGTTATATTCTTGTATGTAGGAGCAGTATTATAGTAGTTATATTCTTGTATATAGGAGCGGTATTATAGTAGTTATATTGTTGTATATAGGAACAGTATTATAGTAGTTATATTCTTGTATATAGGAGCAGTATTATAGTAGTTATATTCTTGTATATAGGAGGCAGTATTATAGTAGTTATATTCTTGTAAATAGGGAGCAGTATTATAGTAGTTATATTCTTGTAAATAGGGAGAAGTATTATAGTAGTTATATTCTTGTATATAGGAGGCAGTATTATAGAAGTTATATTCTTGTAAATAGGGAGCAGTATTATAGTAGTTATATTCTTGTATATAGGAGCAGTATTATAGTAGTTATATTCTTGTACATAGGAGGCAGTATTATAGTAGTTATATTCTTGTATATAGGAGCAGTATCATAGTAGTTATATTCTTGTATATAGGAGCAGTATTATAGTAGTTATATTCTTGTATATAGGAGCAGTATTATAGTAGTTATATTCTTGTATATAGGAGGCAGTATTATAGTAGTTATATTCTTGTATATAGGGGCAGTATTATAGTAATTATATTCTTGTATATAGGAGCAGTATTATAGTAGTTATATTGTTGTATATAGGAGCAGTATTATAGTAGTTATATTCTTGTATATAGGAGGCAGTATTATAGTAGTTATATTCTTGTATATAGGAGGCAGTATTATAGTAGTTATATTCTTGTATATAGGAGCAGTATTATAGTAGTTATATTCTTGTATATAGGAGCAGTATTATAGTAGTTATATTCTTGTATATAGGAGCAGTATTATAGTAGTTATATTCTTGTATATAGGAGCAGTATTATAGTAGTTATATTCTTGCATATAGGAGCAGTATTCTAGTAGTTATATTCTTGTATATAGGATCAGTATTATAGTAGTTATATTCTTTTATATAGGAGCAGTATTATAGTAGTTATATTCTTGTATATAGGAGCTGTTACGCCGAGCGCTCCGGGTCCCTGCTCCTCCCTGGAGCACTCGCGGCGTTCTCCTCTCTGCAGCGCCCCGGTCAGACCTGCTGACCGGGAGCGCTGCACTGACATTCACGATGGGGATGCGATTCGCATAGCGGGACGCGCCCGCTCGCGAATCGCATCCCAAGCCACTTACCCGTCCCGGTCCCCGGCTGTCACGTTCTGGCGCGCGGCTCCGCTCTCTAGGGCGCGCGTGCGCCAGCTCTCTAAGAGTTAAAGGGCCAGTGCACCAATGAGTGGTGTCTGGCTCAATCAGCCTAATTAGCTTCCACCTGCTCCCTGGCTATATTACCTCACTTCCCCTTCACTTCCTTGCCGGATCTTGTTGCCTTGTGCCAGAGAAAGCGTTTAGTGTTGTCCAAAGCCTGTGTTCCAGATCTTCTGCTGTTGCCCCTGACTACGACCCTTGCTGCCTGCCCTGACCTTCTGCTACGTCCGACCTTGCTCTTGCCTTGTCCTTTTCTACCGCGCCTATCTCAGCAGTCAGAGAGGTTGAGCCGTTGCCGGTGGATACGACCTGGTTGCTACCGCCGCAGCTAGACCATCCCGCTTTGCGGCGGGCTCTGGTGAATACCAGTAGCAACTTAGAACCGGTCCGCCGGCACGGTCCACGCCAATCCCTCGCTGACACAGAGCATTCACATCCAGCCTGCCGAATTATAACAGGACAAGTATTACAGTAGTTATATTCTTGTATATAGGAGCAGTATTATAGTAGTTATATTCTTGTATATAGGAGCAGTATTATAGTAGTTATATTCTTGTATATAGGAGCAGTATTATAGTAGTTATATTATTGTATATAGGGGGCAGTATTATAGTAGTTACATTCTTGTATATAGAAGCAGTATTATTGTAGTTATATTATTGTACATAGTAACATAGTTCATAAGGTTGAAAAAAGACCAGAGTTTATCAAGTTTAACCTATAACCCTAATGAGTCCCTACTGAGTTGATCCAGAGGAAGGCAAAAAACCCTCATACTAGAGGTAAAAATTCCCGTCTCCAAATATGCCATCAGAATAAGTCCCTGGATCAACATTCTGTCCCTATAAATCTAGTATCCATAACCTGTAATGTTATAATTCTCCAAAAATGCATCCAGACCCCTTTTGAATTATTTTACAGAGTTCACCATGACCCCCTCCTCAGGCAGAGAATTCCACAGTCTCACTGCTCTTACAGTAAAGAACCCTCGTCTGTGCTGGTGTAGAAGCCTTCTTTCCTCTAGATGTAGAGGATGCCCCCTTGTTATATATATAGTCCTGGGTATAAATAGATCATGGAGAGATCTCTGTACTGTCCCCTGATATATTTATACATAGTTATTAGGTCGCCCCTAAGCCTTCTTTTTTCTAAACTAAATAACCCTAATTCTGATAATCTTTCTGGGTACTGTAGTCCTCCCATTCCCCGTATTACTCTGGTTGCCCGTCTGTGAACCCTCTCCAGCTCCACTATATCTTTCTTGTTCACTGGTGCCCAGTACTGTACACAGTATTCTATGTGTGGTCTGACCAGTACTGTACACAGTATTCCATGTGTGGTCTGACCAGTACTGTACACAGTATTCCATGTGTGGTCTGACCAGTACTGTACACAGTATTCCATGTGTGGTCTGACCAGTACTGTACACAGTATTCTATGTGTGGTCTGACCAGTACTGTACACAATATTCCATGTGTGGTCTGACCAGTACTGTACACAGTATTCTATGTGTGGTCTGACCAGTACTGTACACAATATTCTATGTGTGGTCTGACCAGTACTGTACACAGTATTCCATGTGTGGTCTGACCAGTACTGTACACAGTATTCCATGTGTGGTCTGACCAGTACTGTACACAGTATTCTATGTGTGGTCTGACCAGTATTGTACACAGTATTCCATGTGTGGTCTGACCAGTACTGTACACAGTATTCTATGTGTGGTCGGACCAGTACTGTACACAGTATTCTATGTGTGGTCTGACCAGTACTGTACACAGTATTCTATGTGTGGTCTGACCAGTACTGTACACAGTATTCCATGTGTGGTCTGACCAGTACTGTACACAATATTCTATGTGTGGTCTGACCAGTACTGTACACAGTATTCTATGTGTGGTCTGACCAGTACTGTACACAGTATTCTATGTGTGGTCTGACCAGTACTGTACACAGTATTCTATGTGTGGTCTGACCAGTACTGTACACAGTATTCTATGTGTGGTCTGACCAGTACTGTACACAGTATTCTATGTGTGGTCTGACCAGTACTGTACACAGTATTCTATGTGTGGTCTGACCAGTACTGTACACAGTATTCTATGTGTGGTCTGACCAGTACTGTACACAGTATTCTATGTGTGGTCTGACCAGTACTGTACACAGTATTCCATGTGTGGTCTGACTATTGATTTGTACAGCGGTAGAATTATTTCCTTGTTGTGGGCATCTATGCCCCTATTGATGCCCCCCATGATTTGGGGCAGTATGGGGCAGTATAATAATAGTTATATACTTGTTTTTTATATTCTTACTCATATGGGGCCATTTTATTGCAGTATTAGTTCATCACATGGTAGGTTATACAGGCTCCATCCACTTTTAAAAAAAAAAATAACAGTTGAAAAGTCACAAAGGTTTTCTGCAGTTGAGCTTTTTCGCATATTTTTCTAATTTTTTTATTACCAGACTAGCCGTGAACAGAATGATACATTTTCCCCTTTGTGTTCCATTCTATTCATATACTTCTCACTACAGCACAGTATACGGTATAAACCAGACAAAGCACATTCTTCTAAGATGAAAACTGAAAAATCAATGAGCGTCTGAGAAGGAACATCAATCCCGCCATCAATTCTTACAATACTTTGCTGCTTCTGCTCTTTCCTGTTAATCCACTGGATATCATGACTATTTGTTAGAGTGACTTATCTGAGTGTCACCGCTGTATACCAAGGAGGACAACATTTTCTTCCAGGGAGACACATGTAGTATTATGTGCTGATTGGTAGAAAGGTTCCTTCATGATAGATTATATTGTCTTTTTAACCCCTTGTAAAAACCCATGCAATGATGCAATGTCCTGATACTGTAGTGTTGTCGTGCAGATGTGGAGTCTCTCCACAGAACTAAATCTTTGTCTGGGTATTGGGAGTTTAAAGGGGTACTCCGCCCCTAGACATGTTACACCCTATCCATGAGCTCTGACTACATAACCCCAGATTACATGACCTGATGGGCGCAAGAACTGGGGGGTGAAACAACCCTTCACAAAATCATGCAGGGTCATGTGACAATGGGGGCATCCCCCCCCCCCCCAGTTGTGCCTCCAGGCCCAACCCTACCATGAGCCCCACTGGGTCCATTGGACCAGTGGTCATCCGTAGGCAGCTGTCCACCACTGGCGCCACTTTGACCTTTGTGCGCATGCAAGCACATATTTAAAAGCAGGCTGTGACCCTTCTCTAACGCAGACACCAATGACATCACTCATCGGCACCTGCACTGTGGAGAAGAGAGGACGCGGCCCAACTCTTCTGAAGATTGCTTCGAGGGGTGAAGTGAGTATATTTTTGTACACTGGGGGGCGGGAGTAGGAGAAGATACCTTGCTATCTAGCTACCTACCAACCTAGCTACCTACCTGGTTATCTTCTTACATACCTAGCTACCTACCTGGCTATCTACAGTATATACCTAACTACCTAGCTACTTACCTAACTAGCTACCTACCTGGCAACCTACCTACTTGGCTATCTATCTACCTAACTACCTGGCAACCTAACTACATACCTACCTGGCTGTCTAGCTACCTACCTGGCTAGCACACTAGCTACCTACTTAGATATCAAACCCCCTGGCAACCTTCCTACCTGACTAGCTATCTACCTAGCAACCTAACTATCTCACTATCTACTTGTCTATCTACCTGGCTAGCAACCTAGCTAGCTAGAAACCTACCTTACTACAAAGCTAGCTAAAACCAACCTAGCTTCCTTCCTACTTTATAGACACTAGTTTTAAAAATACCAGAAGATAAGGTAAACCTTTTTTAACCCCTTAAGGACCAAGGGCGTACAGGCTCCCTGGTACTTAAGGACCATGGGCGTACCTGTACGCCCATGGGAATTTCGGTCCCTGCCGCGCGCCCTGCGCAAATGCCCAGGGGGGTCATTAGACCCCCCCCCCCATGTCGGCGATCGGCGCAAATTGCAAGTGAATTCACACTTTCGATTTGCGCCAATTCCGGGTCATACGGGTCTATGGTGACCCGGAAAATAAGGGGGATCGCGGTTGTCCAAGACACCCACGATCCCCCTGAAGGCATAGGAGTGAGATGGCAGGGGTGCCACCCCTCCTATCCCCGCTATTGGTGGTCTAGACGTGACCACCAATAGCAGATCGGGGGCGGGGGCTTTATTTTCGGTTTCCCCGTCCTGCCCACCCACAATAGGTGGGGCAGAACGGGGAAACGACAGAGGACCAGCGCCAAAGATCCACTTACCCCGCGGGCAAGGCTGCGGGCGACGATCGGTGGAGGAGGTCGGAGTCCGGCGATGTCGTGCGGCAGGCTCCCTGGATCCGACGGAAGCCGGTAAGTTGCCTAGCAACATCTGGAGGGCACAGTTTGAGACCACTATACAGTGGTCTCTAAACTGTAACCCTCCAGATGTTGCAAAACTACAACTCCCAGCATGCCCAGAGATCTGTTTGGGTATGCAGGGATTTGTAGTTTTGCAACAGCTGGAGGGCCACAGTTTGGATATCATTGGCAGTGGTCTCTAACTGTGGCCCTCCAGATGTTGCAAAACTGCAACTTCTAGCATGCCCAAACAGCAGTTTGCTGTCTGGGCATGCTGGGATTTGTAGTTTTGCAACAGCTGGAGGTCCACAGTTTGGAGATTTCTAAATTGTAGCCCTACAGATGTTGCAAACCTGCAACTCCCAGCATGCCCAAACAGCAAACAGCTGTCTCTGCATGCTGGGAGTTGTTGTTGCGTACCTCCAGCTGTTGCATAACTACATCTCCCAGCATGCCCTTCGGTGATCAGTACATGCTGGGAGTTGTAGTTTTGCAACAGCAGGAGGCAAACTGGTTGGAAAATACTGAGTTAGGTAACAGAACCTAACTGAAGGTTTTCCAACCAGTGTGCCTCCAGCTGTTGCAAAACTACAACTCCCAGCATGCACGGTCTGTCAGTACATGCTGGGAGTTGTAGTTTTGAAACAGCTGGAGGTTTGCCCCCCCCCCCCCCATGTGAACGTACAGGGTACATTCACACTGGCAGGTTTACAGTAAGTTTCCTGCTTCAAGTATGAGCTGCGGCAAATTTTTTTCACCAGCGCGTACTCCTAGCGGTAAGCTTACTGTAAATCACCGCCAGTGTGAATGTACCCTAAAAACACTACACTTCACTACGCTAACACAAAATAAAGGGTAAAACACAACATGACATCACTCATCGGCACCTGCACTGTGGAGAAGAGAGGACGCGGCCCAACTCTTCTGAAGATTGCTTCGAGGGGTGAAGTGAGTATATTTTTGTACACTGGGGGGCGGGAGTAGGAGAAGATACCTTGCTATCTAGCTACCTACCAACCTAGCTACCTACCTGGTTATCTTCTTACATACCTAGCTACCTACCTGGCTATCTACAGTATATACCTAACTACCTAGCTACTTACCTAACTAGCTACCTACCTGGCAACCTACCTACTTGGCTATCTATCTACCTAACTACCTGGCAACCTAACTACATACCTACCTGGCTGTCTAGCTACCTACCTGGCTAGCACACTAGCTACCTACTTAGATATCAAACCCCCTGGCAACCTTCCTACCTGACTAGCTATCTACCTAGCAACCTAACTATCTCACTATCTACTTGTCTATCTACCTGGCTAGCAACCTAGCTAGCTAGAAACCTACCTTACTACAAAGCTAGCTAAAACCAACCTAGCTTCCTTCCTACTTTATAGACACTAGTTTTAAAAATACCAGAAGATAAGGTAAACCTTTTTTAACCCCTTAAGGACCAAGGGCGTACAGGCGATGTCGTGCGGCAGGCTCCCTGGATCCGACGGAAGCCGGTAAGTTGCCTAGCAACATCTGGAGGGCACAGTTTGAGACCACTATACAGTGGTCTCTAAACTGTAACCCTCCAGATGTTGCAAAACTACAACTCCCAGCATGCCCAGAGATCTGTTTGGGTATGCAGGGATTTGTAAAACACAACATAAACACCCCCTTACATTGTCCCCCCCAATAAAAATGAAAAATGCAGTGCAAAACAACAACTCCCAGCAGCCACTGACTGTCCAGGCATGCGGGGAATTTAGCAACAGCTGGAGGAACCCTGTTTTGGAATCACTGGCATAGAATACCCCTATGCAATCCCTAATTTAGTCCTCAAATGCGCTTTTTCTCCTTTTACCACTTATGAAAAAGAAAAGTTGGGGTCTACACCAGCCTGTTAGTGTAAAAAAAACATTTTTACACTGACATGCTGGTGTTGCCCCATACTTTTTATTTTCACAAGAGGTAAAAGGAAAAAAAGACCCCCAAAATTTGTAACGCAATTTCTCCTGAGTACGGAAATACCCCAGATGTGGGCGTAAAATGCTCGGGTGCGCACAACAAGGCTCAGGAGTGAGAGCGCACCATGTACATTTGAGGCCTAAATTGGTGATTTGCACAGGGGAGGCTGATTTTACAGCGGTTCTGATATAATCGCAAAAAAATAAATACCGACATGTGACCCCATTTTGGAAACTACACCCCTCACGGAATGTAACAAGGGGTATAGTGAGCCTTAACACCCCACAGGTGTTTGACGAATTTTCATTAAAGTTGGATGGGGAAAAAATATATATATATGTGTTTTCACTAAAATGCTGGTGTCACCCAAAATTTTTCATTTTCACAAGGAAAAATAGGAAAAAAGCCCCCCAAAATGTGTAGCCCCATTTCTTCTGAGTAAGAAAATACCCCATATGTGGATGTAAAGTCCTCTGCGGGCGAACTACAATGCTCAGAAGAGAAGGAGCGCCATTGGGATTTTGAAGAGAATGTCTTACTGAATGTCATTTTGAATACTTTGAGGGGTGCAGTTTTTATAATGGGGTCATTTGTGGGGTAATTCTAATAAGAAAGCCCTTCAAATCCACTTCAAACCTGAACTGGTCCATGAAAAATAATGATTTTGAAAATTTTGTGAAAAATTGGAAAATTGCTGCTGAACTTTGAAGCCCTCTAATGTCTTCCAAAAGTAAAAACATGTCAACTTTATGATGCAAACACAGTAATTTTTCACTAAGAAACAATGCAAGTATCAACAAAATTTTACTGATAACATAAAGTAGAATGATAGGAATCAGAATGATATGTAAAAGCATCCCAGAGTTATTATTGCTTAAAGTGAAAGTGGTCAGATGTGCAAAAAACGCTCTGGTCCTACAGTGAAAATTGGCCTGGTCCTTAAGGGGTTAAATTCCAATAAAATATTGACTTACACTACAAAATATACCGGTGATAACCAGTCAACTAAGATTTCGCACGCATTGATCATATTGCACTTGAGTATATGTAATCTCTCAGAATAATATCCATAAGTGCAACAAATGTGCAAAAACAGTGTATAAAAACACACAAGATATATACACAAAAATTACAACAGGTGGTATGGCCCAGGTTTGCCTTCTGTTATGTACTCATTGTCGCTCAAAGCTGAGGGTTTTTTTGTTATATGACATAAATTCCATTCACTCTAGGGTTAGTAACTAGCATTCCTGTGTAGCAGTTATTTATCCATGCCACTGTTCACACTTATGTAAGTTTTTTAGACTGTGGATATTTTATTGCAAACAAAGTGTATTGATAATTTCTCTTATGGTAACTATGGTGGTGACTGCGACTGATCAACCACAGTGACTAAGGAGAGTGTAACTGTTTGCAATAGAATATCCACAGTCTAAAAAAAAATGACAGTCTAAAAAAAATTACATAAGTGTGAACAGAGGCATGGATAACTAGCTGCTACATCGCAATGATAGTTACCAACCCTAGAGCAAATGGAAATTTATTTTTTTTCCAATAAAACATTTTATTAAGTTTTAAGGTGAAAAACAGAATAAACAATGTGCAACGGATAATTCAAGAAGGTATGAGTGACAGGCACTCAGCACTAATAGTCATAGCAATGAATATAAAACCATAGTAATTCAAGAGTGTATTCACGGTACACAACAAACAGGCATTGGTCACAAAGTGTGTGACACTGAGGGCACTAAGGGTAGGGGAAAGCTAGATGTCTATAAATACTCAGAGCCCGCAGAGTGCCGTGGGCAGCGTCTACAGGTGTGTAGCTAGGGAGATGGGAATAGGGGGTAGGTGTCATGGGAATAGGGGGTAGGTGAAACTGTCATGCTACCTACCCCCTATTCCCATCTCCCTAGCTAGGGAGATGGGGATAGGGGGTAGGTAGCATGACAGTTTCCGTTAAAGAGCAGCGCGTTATCTTGCAATATAACACAGTATACTGGGTATAAGTGGGGGGAGAATGTGGTGTAGCGAGAGAAGGAGTGGCAGAAGAAGAGGGTGAATAGGGGGTAGGTAAGAGGAGGAGGTAGAGGCAGACATAGATCTTTGGAGGTAGAACTTACCAGGCGACTCGGACCAGTCCAGGATATCCCCCGACATCCAGCGGTGTCACGTCAGGTAGTCGGAGAAGGGGGGCTGTCAGGTCAGATGAGAGTGTAGGGGTTATAGAGCTTGGGTCTCTGAGGGTAAGGGGGCGATGTCAGAGCAGGACTAGGGAGGTTCAGTCAGTGAGATATAGTCGTGCGTAAGTCGGGAAGGAGGCGATGTCATCCAGGGTTGAATTTGGCTAGTTGTCTGGGTGACTCCGCCAGCAGCTCCTCCATTCTATGGAGTCGTGAAATTTCCTGTAGCCATGATGAGATCGTGGGGGTGGACTGAGATTTCCAAAGTCTGGGAATTATCATCCTGGCTGCCAGGAGCATGAATGAGGCTAAACGTGTGGTGTGTTTGGGGATCGAGGCAGGCAGTATATAGTAACAAAGGTTCAGGCGTGTGTTGGAGTCCCACTTTGGTTATATGTTTAATGATATCGATCACTTTGGACCAGAATGTCATCAAGGATGGACAGGGCAGCCAAGTATGTAGCATTGTTCCCCTTTCGGAGGAGCACCTCCAGCATACGTCTGAGGCCCCTGGGTACATGGCGGCTAGCAAGGCTAGGACTCTATACTATTAGACAGTATCTTATAATTAGTTTCCTGGGCTTTGCAGGAGATAGAGGCAGTATGACATTTGGTAAGAGCAAGTGCCCAATCATTGTCTGCGATGGGGCGGCCTATGTCCCTCTCCCAACTGGATTTGAAGGGGGTGGAATTATCTGTTTGTGTTTCTAAATGAGCGGGTAGAGTGTACTTATGGCGTGTGGGATAGGTGTGGTCGACACGCATAGTCATTCAAATTTAGTAAGGTGGCGGTGGAAATGTAGTGTATGTTTAGTGGATGAATAAAAGTGTTGGAGTTGGGCATACTGGTAGAGGTAGGTGGCAGTGGGGCGGGCCCCCTTTAAGATGTCCATGATGGACCTCAGTGCGGAGTCCTTCAGGAGGAGCTGGAGTGTTGGGTAGTCTTTTTTGGAGAACGTGAGGAAGGAATTACAGGAGTGCGCTGGGGGAACGCACTCCTGGGGCATGAGGGGACCATTTTGAGCAAAAAGGGTTAGTCGGGACATATACCGCCTCACAGTTTAGCATTAGTTAGCAACCTTACTACCTACCTAGCTATTACATGGCTACCTACCTAGCTAGCTAACAACCTACCCAGCAAGCTGCCGACCTAGCTGCCTTTCTAGCAGCATAGTTACATCCCTTGCTATCCATCTACCTAACTACCTGCCTGTCTACCTAGCTACCTATCTGGCTGTCTTCCTACCTAGCTACCTATCTGGCTGTATTCCTACCTAGCTACCTATCTTGTTGTCTTCCTACCTAGCTACCTAACTAGCTGGTCACCTACCTAGCAACCTTACTACCTACCTAGCTGCTATATGGCTATCTACCTAGCTAGCTAACATCCTACCAAGATTGCTATCTATCTACGATCTATATATCTACCCACACTACTTGTTTGACTTGTTGTCATTATCAGTTATACAGAGATAATGAGTTATAACCAGTTTATTATACCCACCATGCATATGTGTGCTTTTAACACACGTTACTATTAATTTTTAGGGAATGTCTGCATTCCAATGTTTCTCTACTATGAGCTTACTAATTTATGAGCCATGATCGCCCTTGTGTTATTCTGTTGCCACCATCTCTTTGAATGTCATTTTTATGATGTTTTTAATCTGTATGTCCAGATTTATGAATAAAGATGTTCTCATTGTTTACATTTGACTGCTGCAATTGTAGTTTTTTGTAGGTTTACCCCACTACTTGTATATACATGTCGCGTTTCTGACAGGTGAGTGTTCCGCCCTCTGAATATTTCGGATCATTACAGTATTTTAATCACATATGAGGAGGCATCTCTGCACATTATTCAGCATTTAAGGGTATATTCACTGTGGCAGTATTTATCATGAATATGTGGATATGCACATAAACTTTATGAATGTATATATGTACAAACAATTTCTGTGCACCGTATTATAATAATTTGATGTACAAATGATTATGTAATTAAGCATGTAACAATTATGTGATGTAATTTGGGCTATTTAAGAGTCACTGTTTGTTCACTTCATTATGCCAGAGGAATCGAGGATGCTGCACTTTATCTGTCTAGCTAAGGATGGAATAAATCACCAGTTTTGTATTGAAGCCTGTGTGCTGCGGTCTTTTCCTGTTGTTATCTTTCTATCTATCTAATAGGAGAAAAGACCGCAGCACACAGAAAATCTTTTGTGCAAAAAACTGGTGTTTATTCCATCCTCAGCAAGAAATACAAAATCCTCCAGTATTTCTTGCTGAGGATGGAATAAACACCATTTTTTTGCACTGAAGATTTCTTGTTTGCTGCGGTCTTTTCTCATTTTATTGAAGTTGGGGTCCTTAACCAAGCCTCCTATGACTGTGTGCACCTTAATACCATTTAATGTGAACTGGCGGAAGTGCTGCTTTTTGGATTTCTATCTATCTATCTATCTATCTACATCTGATATATACCTCTATATGGTCCTGTATAAAATCACTTATATAGTATACAGTTCCTGTGTGCAGTGGGTATCTACCTCTACATGGTCCTGTGTATAATCACTTATATGATATGCAGATCCTGTGCACAGCTGGTATCTACATCTATATGGTCATACATATATATATATATATATATATCACTTATATAATATACAGATCTTGTGCACAGCTTCTATCTACCTCTATATGGTCTTATATATAATCACTTATATAGTATACAGATCCTGTGCTCAGCTGGTATCTACCTCTATATGGTCCTGTATATAATAACTTATATAATATACAGATCCTGTGTACAGCTGGTAAATACCTCTATATTGCTATATAATCCTGTATATAATCACTTATATGGTATACAGATCCTGTGCACAGCTTCTATCTACCTCTATATGGTCTTATATATAATCACTTATATAGTATACAGCTCCTGTGCTCAGCTTCTATCTACCTCTATATGGTCCTGTATATAATAACTTATATAATATACAGATCCTGTGTACAGCTGGTATATACCTCTATATTATCCTGTATATAATCACTTATATGGTATACAGATCATGTGCACAGCTGGTATCTACCTCTATATAGTCTGGTATATAATCACTCATATAGTATACAGATCCTGTCACAGCTTCTATCTACCTCTATATGGTCCTGTATATTATCACTTATACAATTTACAGATTGCGTGCACAGTTGGTAGATAACTCTATATGGTGTTGGGGTGGGGATACTGGTCTGTGTACAGTGGTCTTATTATTTAGTGATAGTACGGTGCATTTATTAGTCGCCGCATGATGTATAGTGTGTTCCTGGTGATACAGTATTATTTGGCCCTGGTATTACTTGTGATCTGGTATTATTGATATTGTTAGTCTGTGTATAGTGTTTTTTTTTATTCAGTATGGGGGTATTATCCAGTATTTTTGTGGTGGTATAATTTGTTCCCTGTATACTGGTATTATTGGTAATATTGGTCTCAGTATACAGGATTTGGTCAGTAACAGTATGATGATAATATGTATGGTGATAATATTCCTCCTTGTATACTGGTATTATTGGTAGTGATGAGCGGCAGGGGCCATATTCGAATTTGTGATATTTCACATATTCGCTATGTTTGTTCACTTTTTTTTTCCATGCGAAGATTATACTGAAATTCGTATAGTGCACATGTGCAATTATATCTTTCAACTAACTAACACTATACCCTTCACTAGAACCTATCTGCTAAACTAACCTACCCTATCTAAAGCTAAAAGAAGAGAGGGATCAGTGTCTTCTGGCAGTGCCGATATTCACGAATATTTGCATATTCGCACATACGAAGTATTCGCGCTCCACACCGACTCACACAGTAAATAATATTGGAGCTTTCTGTGGACCACAAGCTGGAAGCAGGGAGGGATGATCACTTTTTATTTTACACAGTACACATTGTTGTGATGAGTACTGTGAAGAAAAAAAAACGAATATTTGTCATTACGAATATATAGCGCTTTATTCTAAATATTTGCGAAATTGCAAAGTGCCAATATTCGTGGAAAAAATGAATTTAGAATAATCGCTCTCTACACTTATTATTGGTAATATTGGTCTCAGTATACAGGATTTGGTCAGTAACAGTATGATGGTAATATTTATGGTGATAATATTCCTCCTTGTATATTGGTTTCCATGCTTAAAATTGTGTTATTCTATAACGCTTTTATTTTTCTATATACAAGGCTTTATGAGGGAATTTACATTCACCATGCGGTTTCATAGTTTGGACATTTCCCAATTTTTTTAGCATAAATTTTATTTGAAAAATGGGAAAAGGGGGGCAATTTAAACTTTTAATAGGGGAGGAGCGTGATCGCCAATGTCCGGCATTAGCGGCAAGTCCTGGCTGCTTATAGCAGCTGGTACTTACTGTGTATGAGGCCCGCATTGCTTGTAATTGCACTTCCTGCACCCTGGTAGCGACCGTATAGAAACATAGAATGTATATGCTCTGTGTTCATAAGTTGCTAATGGCGCCTACACAGGCTGTAGAGAACCCCCTGCCCTGACCTCACACGCAGCCTGCCTCTAACAGGCCTGATAGGTCCCTGTCTCCTGAATATGCTGCTTCCTAAAGGTGACTGTGATGAGGAGTCTGATGCTGTGTTGTATTGTACAATTCGTCTTCTGATATACTGAAATACAATCCAGGCCTGATGCTAAGAGAATGAAAGAATAAACAAGTGACTGAATCAATGTGTATATGAGGAAAAATCAATACATTTATGAAGTGGAGCTGTTTAATGAATAAATCATGAATTAATGAATCAACTTAATGTATAATGAATAGATTAGGGAATTATCTTACACAGTGTTCTGTTAAAATTAGTGAAACTATAAAGAAAGAATAAATCAATGAGGAGAATAAATCAAGGAATGAAGAGAAGGAGAAAGAAAGGAAGAGAGGGATGGAGGGAGGAAGAGAGGGAGGAAGGTAGGAAAAGAGGGAGGGAGGAAGATATGGTGGAGGAAGGAAAGGAAGGAGGAAGGAAGAGAGAGGGAGGGAGGTAGAATGGGAGAAAGGAGAAAGAAAGGAAGGAAGACAGAGGGGGAGCTAAAATGGAAGGAACGGAAGAAGGAAGGAAGGAAGAGAGGGGAAGTGAGGGAAGGAGAGAGAGAGAGAGGGAGGAAGAGTAAGGGAGGGAGGAAGGAAAGAAAGAAAGAAACAGAGAAAGAAAGTGAGGGAGGGAGGGAGGGAGGAAGGAAGGGAAAAAAAGGAAGAAAGGGAGGAAGAGTAAGTGAGGGAGGGAGGAAGGTAAGAAAAGAGGGAGGGAGGAAGAGAGAGGGAGGGAGGTAGAATGGGAGAAAGGAGAAAGAAAGAAAGAAAGAAAGGAAGGAAGACAGGGGGAGCTAAAATGGAAGGAACGGAAGAAGGAAGGAAGGAAGGAAGGAAGAGAGGGGAAGTGAGGAAAGGAGAGAGAGAGAGAGAGAGAGAGAGAGAGAGAGAGAGAGAGAGAGAGAGAGAGAGAGAAGGAGAGGGAGGAAGAGTAAGGGAGGGAGGAAGGAAAGAAAGAAGGAAACAGAGAAAGAAAGTGAGGGAGGGAGGAAGGGAAAAAGGAAGTAACAGAGAAAGAAAGTGAGGGAGGGAGGAAGGAAGGGAAGAAAGGGAGGGAGGAAGAGTAAGCGAGGGAGTGATGAAGGAAGGAAAAAAGGAAGAAAGGGAGGAAGAGTAAGTGAGGGAGGGAGGAAGGAAGAAAAGAAGAAAGGGAGGGAGGAAGAAAGAGATGTGAGAGGGAGGAAGAGAGAGGGAGGGAGGGAGGGAGGGAGGATGGAAGGAAGGAACATTCAGATAAAAAAAAATAAAGATTATAGATAGACAAATGTTTAGGTGAGGCTCACATCCATGTCGGAGGCTCTGTGCGGAGATTCCTACGGATCCCAAAAGACCCCCTAGACATTAATGGGGTCTGTCATGTTTCCGTCTGGTGTCCATCATTTTGCATAATTTTAATGTTTGTCACGTAGGCCCCAAGCAAAGCCTCTGACACAGATGTGATTGAAGCCTTAATAAGCAATAATCAGGAAAATGAATAAAATAAATAATTAGATGAAGATGATGGATGAATGAATGAAATATATAAAATACAATAAAAAACAATACATAATTTAAAAGACGACATTGAATAAGTGATATTAAATTTAATAATTGTTTTGTTAATGAGTGAGAACAAGAAATGATGAATGACTGAATTTATTTACTATTTACTATATTTATTTACTTATTTATTTGCTTACCTATTTATTTGTTTACTTATTTATTTATTTGCTTACCTATTTATCTATTTATTTGTTTACTTATTTATTTGCTTACCTATTTATTTGTTTACTTATTTATTTATTTATTTGCTTACCTATTTATCTATTTATTTGTTTACTTATTTATTTATTTGCTTACCTATTTATCTATTTATTTGTTTACTTATTTATTTATTTGCTTACCTATTTATCTATTTATTTGTTTACTTATTTATTTATTTGCTTAATTATTTATGTACTCATTTATTTATTTGCTTATTTATTCATTCATTTATTTTAAAGCTCTATTAGTTCCAGGGCTCTGTAAATATGATAAATGCTTTAAGTATATAACATAAGACAAAGAAAAGTGCGATAAACATGAAGTAATTAGACGACTGGTAGAGAGATAAGAGGATCCTTGGAATAAACATTCGAAGACCAAGATGAAGTTAAATGAACCTTCAGTGAATTATTAATAAAGCTGAAGTGAATGTGCGCCTGGTAATTCTTCCTATAAACGCTCTTAGTCCCGATTGGTTCCCGATAGCGGTAATTACATATAATCCATATTGTCCCTTATTAAATACATTGCAGTTACTTCAAATGAAAGATAATTGAAGGCAAATCTTATATTAAAAAATTCACAGAAATGTAGAGTTTTCTCTACTTCGGAGACAGATGGAATTTCTATCTATTCATTAAATGCTGTGAAGTAATTAGAAAAAAAAAAAAAAAAGGTAATTAGCAGTGAAGGGTTTTTGTTTCATTGTGTCGCATGAAAAGACACTAAATCATGCTGCGGTCTGCCCGGCAGTTTATAAACATAGAAGAATACGTGGGACATCATTAGTTGTATCACTGTAGCGCCGACGGGAGCCGCGGGTCATTAATAAAACGTATTAGAAACACACATTAAAAAGCCGTTCGCCATTGCCGGGAAGGTTTTTATTTTCATATTGGATATTGTACTTTTTTTTTTTTTTTGCCTAAATCAATTTAGAGACAAATGAAACAATGTAACAGATGTGCCCGTCCTGCTAATAATCATGTGGTGTAATTACCGAATGTGACAAATACATTTGTATTTATACTTTCAAAAACATTGACCTGTGATTGGACCTTATGGGAACATGTGTTTATGATAATCAAACTATGCGGCATAAAGTATGTGCACCCCCTCCTGATTATTGGGTTCAGGTCCTTAGCTACGCCTATCATTGTGAACAATCTCCAGAGGGAAACATTGGTAGTAGTATGGGCAGGGCCGCTTTACCAATGATGCACCTGAACTGGGCCCAATGATGGCTGTGACTCGGCTTTCAACTTTACCTGCATCTTTTCGACCCAGATAAACTTTTTAAAGGGGTACTCCCCCCCCCCCCCCCCTAGACATCTTATCCCCTATCCAAAGGATAGGGGATAAGATGTCTGATCGCGGGGGTCCCGCTGCTGGGGAACCCCACAATATAGCATGCGGCACACACCTGTTACTGCTCCGGAAGCGCTGGAGGGTCTGGGTCCTGACCCCGGGAACGGAAGATCGTGACGTCACGACTCCGCCCCTGTGGATTCAAGCCCTGCCCCCTCAATGCTAGTCTATGGGAGGGGGCGTGGTCTTTTTTCTGTCTTTTAAACGTCTTAGACCTATTAACAGTACTGACGATGAGTTTCTGAAACAGGCTGTGGAACTGAGGGAGAGATTTGCAAGCAGGGGCTACCCAGAGGTTGTACTAGACAAAGCTCTGAAGCGTGCGTTCTCTCAAGGCAGAAGAAATCTTCTGTTTAAAAGACAGAAAAAGACCAATAATGATACTAAACAAACTAGATTATGTTTCACCTTCAAGTATAGTTCACTTGCAGATGCCATAAAAAATATCTGTAAATAAAAATTGGTTCCTGATAGGGAAAGATCCAATCTTAGGGTTTTTAACTAATTAAAAAAAAATTTTTTAACTAATAAAGGGGCTACCTACCTAAAGAATGAAATATCTACCTAAAGGAGGGGTTATCTACCTAATGAAGGAAGTCACCCTATCTACATAAGATAGGGGTAGCCTACCTAGTGGTGGTGAGATTTTGGAGAAAACAGGGGTATGAACCTACCTAATGTGGGGAAAAGTGGTATTGCAAATGGGACACTATTAAGGTGAAGGGATGACCTACCTAACGGGGGATTGTTGGCGTAAAGGGATCAATACTGCAATCTTTGCCTACCTGCCTACTCAATGGGGAGTCTACTTGCTATGAGGCAGTATAACAACCTACTGTGTTGGACACAAAGGGGAGCCTTCTAACCATTTGGGGCGCTATAGCTGTGATGTTTGTACAGAGGAGCCGATGGTGCTTGGAAACTAGGGTCTATTCACATGGCAGAATTTCCGATTGCAGAATTGCACTTCAAATTAAAGCCCATAGACTTCTATTGGATTCCGCACTCCCAGTCACACTTCTGAATTTCCGTATGCGGAATTCCGCTAGCGGAATTCCGCAATCAGAAATTCAGAAGTGTGAATTGGATTGCGGAATCCCATAGAAGTTTATGGGCTTTAATTTATAGGTGTGAATGGGAGAGCGGAATCCCATAGAAGTCTAATTCTTCCGGAAATTCTGCCGTGTGAATATACCCTAAGATGTTTGCCTGGCAATTCTGCAGAAAAAACGTCCGATCAGAGAAGACGTCACCTGTGAGTCCAAACCTTTCCCAACGTGGGCTTGGCATTTTTACAGTATGCATGAAAAACGTGCGTTTTTGAAAACACGAGTTCTTAAAACATGCTGATTATCATTATCACCGATCAACACAACACACATACACCTTTTATGCATTCACACATTTTTACATGCAGTTTATTAGGTTTAAAACGCGTTTGAAAACACTGTGTAAAGCGCATTACTGTGTCTAAAAAAATAATCGTCAAATAGATTAGAATTTAGAGGGGAGCACTCATGGGTCCACCAATGTGTAAAAACGGCCGAGTATGGGTCCCACTGGAGAGCTCAGTGGTTGTAAAAGTGAAGCAGATCCACTAGATCTGCCCCGGTGACCTTTAAGGGCTAATATAGTGAAGCAGACGGGTCCAGGGTTGAGTACAGCTCAGCCATGAAAACGGTGGTCCATGTCAACTTACAGAACGAGTCGCTGGGTGGCTACAGTGCATGGCACATAAAAATGACTTGTCCCCTATTCACTACACTCCAAGTCTTCTGTTCAACATTGGTGCCCAACCTCACAAATGCTTGTTTGTCTGAATGGGCACAGACTCCCACTCGCTAACCTGTTGCAGAAAGTCTTCGCAAGTGAATGGAGCTCGGTCTGCAGGGACATGCACAGGTTGACTAGAAAGGGGGCTTGAGCCCCTGCCCTTTTGATGTGTGGTGTCCCGGTACAGGACCTTGTCCTGTCCCTGTCTTAAGTCCCCTCAGTTAGAGTCCCTCCATTCCACAGGGCTCTCCTGCAGGGGTTACCCTTTACTCACCCCGCATAATGCATTAAAGATATATTGGCCAATATGTATACAATTATGTACAAAGTTGTATAGTATAGGGCCTTCCGGGGTCATGTGATACTGTCACGTGATGTACCAAGAGTTCTCTGGGTTCAGGACCTCCAGGCTTGACAACCAATGGGATTAGTCCAGCCCCCCTGGTATATAAGGGGTTGTAGTCTCTAAATTCACTCTATTGGTTCCTGCTCTTAGTTCCGGACTATCAAGTAAGCACAATCAGCATATCTCAATTCATCTCACCTAGGCCAAAGCCTAAAGAACCAGCAGTCTCTAAAACCGTGAGTTACCAAGCTCTATCTACAAATTCCTAGTGACTACTATTCAACTCAAATTCTATAATCAGTAGCACAGTGGCCTGCTTAAAGCTCAAGACTACTAGTCCCAGCAAAGCCTGTGAGGAACCTGCATCCCGGTTACCTCAGGACTGGAGAAACTGTATATTTGTAAAGACTGTTTGCTCAAGAAGTTAAGTAAAAGTTCCAGTTATCTAATAAATCCTGCTGTGGACATTACTTTTATTCCCTGCCGTTTTTGGGCCGGTTGGCGGCAGGGCCTTCTATACTAAGCAACCCACACCCTGGCGTCACGACAAACCAAGGGTTAATACCACCAGATCCTGTTGCATTATTGCCTCACCCAGCACCACAGATTTTCCTCCTATAAGTGCCCTGGGCAGTCTGGCATCATTATGTGGGCATCTATATAAATAATTATAAGGAGTGCACTTTTTTTTTTTTTTTTTTTTAGTTGAGGCCAAATTGGAAGTCTTAATTGATCAGGCCTGAGAGAAGAATAATGACACAGAATCGAAGCTGTATTCAGAATCTTCTGACGTTTACTACTTATACGCATACAAGAAAGGATGGCACACTGCCAGATTATACGTCATTACACCAAATGCCTTAAATCTAAAAGTAGGAAGGACTGGATGTGTGTGTGTCCCTTCACACTAGACAGCCTTGTAACTTCCTACTAACTCATCAATTATGGCTTTGAACGGGTTTCCTGGTTATAAATGCTAGTAAAGTTCATATTTAGTTTATAATGAAGGAATATAGACAAGGCGGCTGATGATATACAAGATGGCGTATAAAATATAAAAAAAAGTTATATATAAAGACGTATAACAAGCTGCCCACGTATAACAAGTACCTGCCCCCAAAATTATCTGTGCACGTCCCTGTTGGTCTGACTATGCACACTGCCATTCCATTCTTCAGGGGAATAAGGATCCCCCTATCTCCTCATTCCATTGGTCGGACCCCATACCGATCGGATACTTTAAACCTGTCCTTTGGAATAGGGATAATGCTATCATAAAGAAGAGACCAAACTCCCTATTTATGCCCATGGTCTTGGAGTTGGACATACAGCAAGCTCCTATAGATGTGAGGATCGGTAATCCCATACTCTTCACATTAAAGTGTATATAGGTACAGATTATTCTGCTATATTTGACTTTTAGCTAATTTGCATGCCAAAAGTAAACAGCCAATGAGGAGTATTATGGCATGTGTCCAGTTGTCCTGGTGCCATTTTAGTACAGAGAAGGCCCTGGAGAGGACAACCTTTGTTTGTATCCCTCGAGCTCCCTATGTGTTATCTCTGCTATCCTGACTGCAGTATATAGTAGTGACAGATATGCTGATATCAGTGATCTGTCACTTATGTGTTAATGTAATGTAGCTCCTTAGAATTTATTTGACAGGTTTCTCCTCATTATTTTGCACAGAAAGAGACCTGTCAATCAGCATCTTCAGGGGGTTTAAGGAGTCTGAATATTAAGAATATCATCATGTTCCCAGAAATTACTTTACATTAACATATACATTCATCAGCAATAACATTACAACCACCTGCCTGATATTATGCAGGTCCCACTTGTGCCAACCCATGAAGACCTGGACTCTATTAGACCCTTGAAGTTGTCTTGTAGGATCTTAACACCCAGCACATCAGCAGAAGAACCTTTATCCAGCTTTGTAAAATTGATGTATACTGTATGTCACCCTTCCCCTTTGTAGTAAGGTTACCATACTGTATTTCCCCCCCTATAGTTAGGACCCCGCACTGTATGTCCCCCTTCCCCTCTGTAGTTAGGACCCCATACTGTATGTCCCCATTCCCCTCTGTAGTTAGAAGCCCATACTGTATGTCCCCCTTTCCGTCTGTAGTTGGGATCCCATACTGCATGTCCCCCTTCCCCTCTGTAGTTAGGACCCCATCCTGTATGTCCCCCTTCCCCTCTGTAGTTAGGACCCCATACTGTATGTCCCCCTTTCCGTCTGTAGTTAGGACCCCATACTGTATGTCCCCATTCCCCTCTGTAGTTAGGACCCCGCACTGTATGTCCCCCTTCCCTCTGTAGTTAGGACCCCATACTGTATGTCCCTATTCCCCTCTGTAGTTAGGACCCCATTCTGTATGTCCCCCTTTCCGTCTGTAGTTAGGACCCCATACTGTATGTCCCCCTTCCCCTCTGTAGTTAGGACCCCATACTGTATGTCCCCCTTCCCCTCTGTAGTTAGGACCCCATACTGTATGTCCCAATTCCCCTCTGTAGTTAGGACCCCATACTGTATGTCCCCCTTTCCGTCTGTAGTTAGGACCCCATACTGTATGTCCCCATTCCCCTCTGTAGTTAGGACCCCATATTGTATGTCCCCCTTTCCGTCTGTAGTTAGGACCCCATACTGTATGTCCCCTTCCCCTCTGTAGTTAGGACCCCATACTGTATGTCACCCTCCCCCCCCCCCCCCTCTGTAGTTAGGACCCCATACTTTATGTCCACCTTTAGTTAGGTCCCCAGACTGTAGTAAGGTGAGAGATGGCGTAAGGTGCAGATTGCTTGGATACCAGGAGTGTGAAGTGAATGGAGGTTGGTGTAGTAGCCCTGCAATATGTCGTCACTTACCACAACTTCAAAGTATCAGTAACCCATAGCCGATAGCCGGGAAAATAACTTCTCTAGTGCCGGAATGTAAGATAACCACTGGTGAACGTTACTGAATATAGGTGTTGGAAAATGTGTTGGATACAGACAGGATATTCCAAGGACTGTGGACAGGTTGACAGTGGCAGCAATGGAGGAGTTTGAAACCACAGTTGCTGTTGTGGTCTTGCTGAGACTTGTAGTTATGGTTCCCACTGACTTGACTAAATTGACTAGGACTTGGCCTTGACTTTAGTGGGGTTGACTGACACTGACTTGAGCTTCTTCACAACAGGAATACTAATTTAGTGCATACCACCATGGAGGAATAGTGCCTCACTCAGAAACGGATAGACGTGGCCAGCCAGAGGATTATCCATTTCTTCGCTATGGGGCCCATCAGACAAACAGCTATTGTCCCTAAAGCCTAGACTGAGATTTCTGAGATGACTGGATTGGAAACCTAGACGTTGGGATCCATGTGGAGTGTGCAGTCACTCTAAAACCGATGATTATAGACTGGACTTTAGTCCTGCTCCCGTGAGATATGGTAATACGTGAGAGGTCTTCTCTCCACACTGACTAACACCACATTCCTGTCGGGTCATGTAACTAAAGTTACGGTAGCACCAAAAGGTTAGAAACACAATTAAAGGGGTATTCTGGCCGAATACACCTCATTGTTTCTGGTACTGAAGACGTGACATCATGCCATGCCCCCCCTCATAAAACATCACGCCCCCCTCCCATAGGCATGAATGGAGGGGGCGTGGCGTGACGTCACGTCTCCAACCCCAGAAAGAATGAGGTTTCAAAGACTGGAGACATAGCCCCGCATAGATTGCGGGTGCTGCACAGAGATCATGGGGGGTCCCAGTGGCAGGCCCCCCACGATCAGACATCTTATCCTGTATCCTTTGTATAGGAGATAAGATGTATTTGGCCGGAATACCCATTTAATGCATTTATCACAAAACATATTAATACACAGATTTGAGTGGCAGTGACAAGCACCTTAGCATAATATCCACCCAACAGAACAGGTAGACAAGGGTGTTCCGCCCCGGGAAACCACAATACTGTATATCCCCGTGTAGTAAGGACCCCATAGTGACAGTGATCAGAGATCTTAAAAATTGATGAGTAATACAGGAACAGAGCAGAAAGTTGCAGAACTCTTCATTCTACCATCACTCTACTTGCAGGAGACAGAACAATCCTCGTCTGATCAAGAATAAATTCAGAGTATCAGCGACCCCACAATTGTCGTCAGACGATGGCGATTGATTCGAGGACTCTCCAGCACATTGTTGTTGGCGCTGAGCGGATCGGCACTTTGTTTAAGAAAGTAATTGCTAAACACTTTGTATAATCCTTAGAAGCTCTACAGCGGCTTATAGATGGAATAATCTGTGTCCTGGGGCTCCGTAATGGCCCTTCAAAGGCATAATAGAAATAAAGGGAAATGGGAAAAACAAAATCTGAATATAAAAATATTACTATATTGATTGACAAGTTACAGCATAGCTAGGAGGAGGGGGTGCTGGGACTATGATCAAAGTGGGTCCTAGTTCCCTACAACAGTGACAGCCACAATGCCCCATACAGTGACAGCCACAGTGCTCCAGAACAGTACCAGCTATAGTGCCCTATAATAATGACAACCACAATACCCTGTAATAGTGCCCCCATAATAGTGACAGCCACAGATCCTCCCATAAAGAACACAAGGAGCCTCCAAGGAGGTGGCGGACATCAGGAGGCGCTGGACACACTCGGAGGGTAGAAACAACTTTAATCACCCATCATGCAACGCGTTTCACAGATTATCTGCTTCATCAGGCATACTCAGGTGAGTAAAAGCATACTATATATAAGGGACTGAGTGGTTAGCCCTCCAGGTGAGCCAAGGAGGGAGTTAACCCTCACCCTTGGCTCACCTGGAGGGCTAACCACTCAGTCCCCTATATATAGTATGCTTTTACTCACCTGAGTATGCCTGATGAAGCAGATAATCTGTGAAACGCGTTGCATGATGGGTGATTAAAGTTGTTTCTACCCTCCGAGTATGTCCATCGCCTCCTGATGTCCGCCACCTCCTTGGAGGCTCCTTGTGTTCTTTGTGCATCTATCTGAAGGTGGACCGGCTGCCGGCATACTTACACACAAGTTTTTTTCCATTGTTACACTTGGCGAGTGTAATTGTAATTACCTCTGTTCACCCTGGTTTTTAGTGGTAATGCACTAGGTAGCGCCCTCTCTATTCCTTTGCTGTTTACAGATCCTCCCATAACAGTGATAGATGCAGTGCCCCCATAAGAGTATCAGGAACAGTGTCCCATAATAGTGACATCCACAAGGCCCCATAATAGAGTCAGCCACAGGGCCTTCATAACACTGACCGCCACAGTGCCCCCATAAAAGTGACAGCCATAGTGCTCGCATAACAGAAACCCCCACAGTGCCCCCATAAAAGTGACTGCCATAGTGCTCGCATAACAGAAACCCCCACAGTGCCCCCATAAAAGTGACTGCCATAGTGATCGCATGACAGTAACCACCACAGTGCCCCCTAGGGAGTTTTGGAGATCTGGTTTAGAAAAAAAAAACCTAAAGGCAATTGTTTTCAAATGTTACAAAAATTTCAATTTATCCTAATTCATTTCTTTTTTTTTTTTTGTAATTCACTCAAAAGAAGCCTATACGGGAGCAGGGACTTCCATCAAAGACAGAGGTCCCTGCTTCTGTACTAACTGAGCAGAGATTCAAGCACTGTATGTCCGCTGCTCAATTTACAGTCAAACAAAAACGCCCAGTCCATTGAATATGTGGCACACAGAGGTAGGGGGCAGTGGGGGGTAGGGTGCCCCAAAATTGATGTAGAGGAACTGGGACATCTGACAGTAAATATTGTTCACTTTAAAGGCAACTACACACATTACTTCTAGCTGACCGGTGAAGGTAAAGACCTGGTTCTGTTACATATCCTGTGCCTGCCAGAAGCATCTGCCCTACAGAAACACCATCTACCGTGCACAGTCATCATGTTCTGCGCTCTGCGGCTCTATAGGATGTTGTTGTGCAGAATCCTTCTTTTTATTTTACATACAGACACATGTTAAAGGGGTACTCCGGTGGAAACCTTTTTTTTTTTTAATAAACTGGTGCCAGAAAGTTAAAAAGATTTGTAAATTACTTGTATTAATTTTTTTTATTTATTATTTTAGTACTTATTAGCAGCTGTATGCTACAGAGGAAATTCTTTTCTTTTTGAATTTCTTTTTTGTCTTGTCCACAGTGCTCTCTGCTGACACCTCTGTCTGTGTCAGGAACTGTCCTGAGCAGCATAGGTTTGCAATGGGAATTTTCTCCTGCTCTGGATAGTTCCTGATACGGGCATCAGGTGTCAGCAGAGAGCACTGTGGACAAGACAAAGAAGAAATAAAAAAAAATAAAGATTTTCCTCTGTAGCATACAGCTGCTAAAAAGTACTGAAAGGATAAAGATTTTTTAATAGAAGTAATTTACAAATCTGTTTAATTTTCTGGCACCAGTTCATTTAAAAGAAAATGGAATACCCCTTTAAAGAGGTACACTTGGAGCAGGCGGCGGGGGTCGTAATGTCACACCACGCCCCCTCAATGCAAGTCTATGGGAGGAGGCATGGCCCCGTCGTCAGCAACCATCGTTCTAAATGCACGCTGGGTGCTGTACAGAGATTTCAGGGGTCCCAGCTGCGGGCCCCCCATGAGGAGACATTGTATCCCGTATCCTTTGGATAAGGAATAAGATGTCTAGGGACGGAGTACCCCTTTAACTATTCAAGCTTTTAAGCTCTTCCATATCTATAACACCTGTAATAGAGCGAAGGTAACCTCCAGCGTCCTCCGCCGCCATCTGTTCTATTTCTGTCTTGTTTCCAGGTATTTATGGATAACACAAAGGCGGCGGATCCTCCCGAATTACATCAGTAAATAAACAGGGGTGGGGTGTGTGCATACTAAATACAAGCAGAGGGGAGAATAATGCCCAGAACAAAATAACACCCAGAACATGTTGTATCTTTATTATGGGCAGGGAGCATGGTTAGGGGGTTGTTGGAGTGCTGGGGGGGTCTACAAAGCCATAATTAAGGGTCTTCAAAATACAGAACCAGAACCCTGAGCTAAATCTTTGCCCCAGGTAAGGTCTGTCACTGAAGATGAGGTAGCTAGGGGTAGCTAGGGGTGAGATGGGTGGAGGATTCCTTTAAAGGGGTACTCCACTGGAAAAAAAATTTTTTTTTTTAATCAACTGGTGCCAGAAAGTTAAACAGATTTGTAAAGTACTTCTATTAAAAAAAAATATTAACCCTTCCAGTACTTATCAGCTGCTGTATGCTACACAGGAAGTTCATTTCTTTTTGAATGTCCTTTCTGTCTGACCACAGTGCTCTCTGCCGACACCAGTCAGGAACTTTCCAGAGTAGGAGAGGTTTGCTATGGGGATTTGCTCCTGCTCTGGACAATTCCTGACATGGACAGAGGTGTCAGCAGAGAGCACTGTGGTCAGACAGACAGGAAATTCAAAAAGAAAATAACTTCCTGTGGAGCATTGTTACGCCGAGCGCTCCGGGTCCCTGCTCCTCCCCGGAGCGCTCGCGGCGGCTCTCTCTCTGCAGCGCCCCGGTCAGACCCGCTGACCGGGAGCGCTGCACTGACATTGCCGGCGGGGATGCGATTCGCATAGCGGGACGCGCCCGCTCGCGAATCGCATCCCAAGTCACTTACCTGTCCCGGCCCCCGGCTGTCATGTTCTGGCGCGCGCGGCTCCGCTCTCTAGGGCGCGCGCACGCCAGCTCTCTAAGATTTAAAGGGCCAGTGCACCAATGATTGGTGCCTGGCCCAATCAGCCTAATTAGCTTCCACCTGCTCCCTGTCCATATTACCTCACTTCCCCTGCACTTCCTTGCCGGATCTTGTTGCCTTGTGCCAGTGAAAGCGTTTAGTGTTGTCCAAAGCCTGTGTTTCCAGATCTCCTGCTATCCATATTGACTACGAACCTTGCCGCCTGCCCCGACCTTCTGCTACGTCTGACCTTGCCTCTGCCTAGTCCTTCTGTCCCACGCCTTCTCAGCAGTCAGCGAGGTTGAGCCGTTGCCGGTGGATACGACCTGGTTGCTACCGCCGCAGCAAGACCATCCCGCTTTGCGGCGGGCTCTGGTGAAAACCAGTAGCAACCCTAGAACCGGTCCACCGACACGGTCCACGCCCATCCCTCGCTGACACAGAGGATCCACATCCAGCCTGCCGAATCGTAACAAGCATACAGCAGCTGATAAGTACTGGAAGGGTTAAGATTTTTTTAATAGAAATAATTTACAAATCTTTTCTGGCACCAGTTGATTAAAAAAAAATAATAATTCCGCAGAGTACCCCTTTAAAGTGGTGTTCCCATCACATGAAGTTATCCCTTGTCTTGAGGATAGGGGATAACAAGCTGATCGAGGGAGGTCAGGCTGAGAATGGAGGTGACCACACATGCAGCCTGCAATCCATTTATTCTCTATGAGGCTTCCAAACATTGCTGAGCACTGAGCTTTTCGAGGACAATTTTGTCCCTGTTCTTGGAATCAATGGGGGTCTCAGCTGTTGGACTCCCGCTGATCCTGTCGATAGTTAATAACTTCTTACCTCTTGGAAGGATAACTGTACAGCGATCCCTCAACTTACAATGGCCTCAACATACAATAGTTTCAACATACTATGGTCTTTTCTGGATCATTGTAACTTGAAACCAGACTCAACATACAATGTACAGACAGTCCAGATCTGTGAATCGTGTCAATGGCTGGAAGAACCGACCAATCAGAATGGGCATTCACTGGTAAAACCCCTGTATTACTGAAGTGCATGCACTGACTGGTGTCTGGTTGCGCCCCCTACAGTACAGGGAGGTATTACATGTTCTGTACTACTCTTTACCTGTATTAATGAAGTGCATGCACTGACTGGTGTCTGGTAGCGCCCCCTACAGTACAGAGAGGTATTACATGTTCTGTACTCTTTACAGGGTTACCTGCTCCTTTGGACACCAGGTGAGGGTGACTCCATATTAATTTTTTGGGACACTGTGTAGGTATGGTGTTCTTTGGGTGCAACTCAGCATTCTTTCTCCTCCAAACACGACAAGTAGAGTTTTTACCAAAAAGTTCTACTTTGGTTCCATCTGACCATATGACATTCTCCCAATCCTCTTCTGGATCATCCAAATGCTCTCTAGCAAACTTCAGACGGGCCCCGACATGTACTGGCTTAAGCAGGAGGACACGTCTAGCACTGCATGATTTGAGTCCCTGATTTGAGTGTGCTACTGATGGTAGAGTTTGTTACTTTGGTCCCAGCTCTCTGCAGGTCATTCACTAGGTCCCCTCATGTGATTCTGGGATTTTTGCTCACCGTTCTTGTGATCATTTTGACACCACGGGATGAGATCTTGCGTGGAGCCCAAGATCGAGGGAGATTATCAGTGGTCTTGTATGTCTTTCATTTTCTAACAATTGCTCCCAAGCTGCTTGCTTATAGCAAATTCTGGGGCTGGTCTACAATTTTGTTTCTGGTGTCCTTCGACAGCTCTTTGGTCTTGGCCATAGTGGAGTTTGGAGTGTGACTGTTTGAGGTTGTGGACAGGTGTCTTTTATACTGATAACAGGAGTTATCAGTTCACACAGGAGCCATTAATACAGGTAACGAGTGGAGGACAGAGGAGACTCTTATAGAAGAAGTTACAGGTCTGTGTCTGCTGTTTTACCTTATCCCTTCGTGAGAGGAAGGAACACTTGGAACCGGGAGCCCAAGCCAGGGTGAAAATCACCTGGATAAAGACTAACCAGGAGCCCATGAAAGGGTGAAAATAACCCGGAATCCAAGGTTGTCTGGCGCTTAGAGAGCACAATGGGTGAAAATTCTTTAAACATCAGACAATGTGATTTTATGGATTTTTCTCATTCTGTCTCTCATAGTTGAGGTTATAACCTATGATGACAATTACAGCCTCTCATCTTTTTAAGTGGTAGAACTTGCAAAATTGGTGGCTGACTAAATTATTTTTTGCCCCTCTGTAAGTATGGTCCCAAAACACCAAGTGGAGCTTTAACCTTCAGACCACCCTCTACACAACTTCCACACCCGCTCACTTACTCTTGCATTAAAGGGGTACTCCACTGGAACACATTTTGTTTTTTAAATCAACTGATGACAAAAAGTAACAGATTTGTAAATTACTTCTATAAAAAATGTTTTAATTCTCCCAGTACTTATCAGCTGCTGTATGATCCACAGGAAGTTATTTTCTTTTTGAATTTCCTTTCTGTCTGACCACAGTGCTCTCTGCTGACACCTCTGCTTATTTTAGGAACTGTCCAGAGTAGGAGCAAATGCCCACAGCAAACCCCTCCTGCTCTGGACAGTTCCTGACATGAACAGAGGTGTCAGCAGAGATCACTGTAGTCAGACAGAAAAGAAATTCAAAAAGAAAAGAACTTCCTGTGGCGCATACAGCAGCTGATAAGTACTGAAAGGATTACGATTTTTAAATAGAAGTAATTTACAAATCTGCTTAACTTTCTGGCACCAGTTGATTTAAAAAATTTTTTTCCAGCGGAGTACCCCTTTAATGCCCACTGGCTTTGTGGTGAAGCTCCTCATCGTAGCCATGAAGGCCACTCCTACATCAACAATGGGCTCTTCCTTGGCCCACACTGATGCTAGAACCTTCCCTCCGAGCTTGTCTTCTACAATGAGTCAGATTTATCTGCAAGCCAGGGACTGAAGGCCACAGCAGCTTTTCCAAGCTACAATATATCTAGAGACCTGTGAGACCCTGACCAATCAAAACTTTTGACAAGGACACTTAAAGGGGTACTCCACCCCTAGACATCGATCTCCCTGCTGCACCTGGCATTCATTTAGAGCATCAGGTGAAGCGCTGGAAGCTTGAGGCATCATGTTCACGCCCCGCTCGTGAATTCTCGGCCACGCCCCCTCAATGCAAGTCTATGGGAGGGGGTGTGACGCAGTCATGCCCCCTCCCATAGACTTGCATTGAGGAGGCGTGTCCGTGACGTCACGAGCAGGGCATGACCGGGATGTCACGAGCCTCCGCCCTGCATCGCCAGTCATCTGGCAAGGAGCGAAGTTCGCTCCTTGCACAGGATGTCTGGGGTGCCGCAGCCAAGATCACAGGGGTCTCCAGCGGAGGAACCCGCACGATCAGACATCTTAAGGGGATAAGATGTCTAGGAGCGGAGAACCCTTTTAAGGTATTAGGTCAAGGCCAATTGTGTCCCTCTGCCCTTTTGATGGTCACGGTCAGTACTGAGTTCTGTATTAAAGAGCAAGTGTTTCATTACCATGACCAGCAACACTTTGCAGACAGGTCCATTAGGCCAATAAATCTCTTTTTCCATTTCTTGTCGCTACATGTTCTCCACTCATAGAGAGGCCAATAATTACGCCATAAATCCAGTGTAACTTTCCTCCGGCTTTTGTCGTCTTATCAGCGCCGGACGCACGCAGGATATATGAGCTAATAAAGGACATTCTCAGTTTGGGAGAAAAATGAAATTTCGGGACTATTGAGATGTCATCATTTGGCCATTCCAGATTATCCAAAAAGAGACAATTATTTATAAAATTCTGTCATGTAAAGTCTCTTTTCAAGATGAGATTTGTATCGGTGCTGGGCGTAATAGACTCATGGGATGATGATGAAGACGAAGATGAGAGTCTGAGTTCAAAAAGAAATTTAAAAAGTTTCCCATGAAGACGGGTCACGTAGACTGGGTCTATGATGTTGGCAAAAGAAGACCTCAGTTGACCTCCTACCATACACACCCAACTAGAGCAATGTTTTTCAACCTGTAGCCCTTCAACTTTTGTAGAACTTCTACTCTTCATCATGACCTGATAGCACTGTCCCATTTTTTCACTGTATGGTCTTAGTTAACATTTCCTATGGCCATAACTGTGCCAGAATCATCCACCAGAATTTTGGCAATCAGTGTTGCAACATAGGCGGCCATATCCCCCTTTATACCTAAACCCCACCCACTTTTACAAGAGCCACTCCTCCTTGTCAAACATGGTGCTAAACATTTCTAAAACACATTATAAATAAGGTGCATAGCAAGTGGAACAGTTTTTTTCAGTGCAAAATATTGAAAATTCTGGCTCATTTTCGATAGTAAATCTACAGTGCAGGGAGAAAAATAAATGAACTCCTGAATTTAATAGTCTGCATATCCCCAATTAGCAGCAACTGCACACAAGATCTACATATGACAACTCAATAACACACAGTGAAAGGACTCAATCATTTTTTTTTTTACTACAATCATCCAAAAGCATCTAGACCTTGTAATTGCAGAGTTCCTACATTTATCTATTGTATCATATTTGTAGCAATATCATTATGTTATTAGGGGGCAATGCCATCATCCTCACTGTAAGAACCCAAAGGGTTAATCTGCACAGAGATCTTTTGTTTATCTCTTTTCTGTGGTAATGCCTAGTTCTCTGGATGGTCAGCTGACCTCGTCAGCTTTACACCTGTGTAGTTCCCTATTTAATCCTGCAGTATGCATCCAGGCTTTGCCTGCGAAAGAGCTTACTCCAGTAGCTAGCGTTAGATCTTGTATTTCTGTCTTGCGGTATTTCTGATATTTTGGCTTGGCACTCTGACTATTTTCCTGTATTTGGGACTTGGCACCTTAACACAACTCCTAGTATTGACTTGGCAAGTGGACTGTGACTTATTGTTTGTGTCTGTTTAGATATTATTTCTGTTAGTCTGTGTGCTCCCTTACTGAATCCTGACCTGTGTCAGTATTATAGTTTATTCCTTTGACTTTTGTCTGTCCCTCACTTATTTAGGAAAGGGACCGTCACTGTGGTTGTCAATCCGCTATTTAGGGCGAATAGGCAAGAAGGAAGTGACAGAGGGATCAGAACTGCACTCCTTCCCTGCCCATATGTGACACTCACCTTCCAGAAGCTTCTAGTTCCTTTTTCCCTGTAAATGGTCACAAATCTATTCTGTGTTCAAAAGTCAATCTAGTACAGTGTTTTCCAACCAGGGTGCCTGCAGTTGTTGCAAAACTGCAACTTCCAGCATGCCCAGACAGCTAAAGGCTGTCTGGGCATGCTGGCAATTTTAGTTTTGCCACAGCAGGGGGCACCCTGGTTGGTAAACATTGATCTAGTGTAACACAGTAAATAGTAAAAAAAAAAAAAAAAAAAAAAAGGAAGGAGGGAAGCAGAGGGAGATGCAGCTGCAGCTTCTTTCTCTATGTATCTGTGAGAGGAGTGACATCTGAGGACATGTGACCACTCAGAAAGTATATAGAGTAATGGTAAAGTTTCGGGACTAAAACTAAAGCCAAGAAGGGACTGGGATTATCCTGTGGATAAGTAAATTTTTTCGCTAGAGTTCTCCTTTAAGATACACAAGAAACTACTTTCCAATATGAGACGTTCTTTATACTGATAAGTCAAGAATGATGAAGAAAGGTAAGAGCCATCTTTTCTCTCCTCTGAAAGGCCCCTGAATGTGGACGAAAAAAGGGGGCTCTCCGAGACCATTGGCAGCCATTACCACAGTTTCAGACTAATGGTAACTATTGTTATAACATCATCTATGTCTAATGTCACCCAATTTTAAACCTTAGCACATGAATATTTTTGATATCACTCTATATTGCTATGGCATCTGTTGTTTTTTTTGTGTTATATGGTTTCATATTTCATAATATCCTGTCTATTGTCCCTGATGAACCTTGCCTGCCATATCCAGAGGAGAAACTTGTCGGGACAGGATTTTTTTTTTTTGCGTAATCTTTTATATGTCGCTGTATGACACCCCGATCTTGATGACTATTAGTCGTGGCTCTTATGAGAAAGTATAGGCCTTATTAGGTGATTTTAAAGGGGTATTCCAGGCAAAACATTTTTTATATATATATATCAACTGGCTCCAGAAAGTTAAACAGATTTGTAAATGACTTCTATTAAAAAATCTTAATCCTTCCAATAGTTATTAGCTTCTGAAGTTTTCTGTCTAACTGTTCAATGGTGATGTCACGTCCCGGGAGCTGTGCATGATGGGAGAATATCCCCATAGGAACTGCACAGCTCCCGGGACGTGAGTCATCAGAAAGCAGTCAGACAGAAAACAACAACTCAACTTCAGAAGCTAATAACTATTGGAAGGATTAAGATTTTTTAATAGAAGTAATTTACAAATCTGTTTAACTTTCCGGAGCCAGTTGATATATAAAAAAAAGTTTTGGCCTGGAATACCCCTTTAAGGATATTTTTTGACATTTTCAAATATATGAATTAAAGGTTACGTTTTAGACGCAGTTTCCTTAGTCCTGTGATAGCGTATGTTTTTGAAAGACTCCATTGAATCTGGTTTATTGGCTAATACACTGTGATAAGAACTAAGGCCTCCTCGCATTTGATTCTCGTTGAGGTCCTCGAGTCGCGGTTCTTCTCCCTACATCTCTATTCACTTCACCATAACTCTAATTTAATAGACTCGGAACATGCGATCGGACTACAAATGGCTGTCTCCATTGTACGTCGGTGAACGGATCACTTTAATACCAGCCCGGACCAATTTGCTGCTATACGGAGAGGTAATTTCTCCTTCCCTGGAAATTGTATTTTTCTGGTGTATTGAGAACAATACATCAAATCTCCATGAAACGTCTGTGATTCATTCCAGTGTTATTGCGCGGTCTATTTAATTTATGTCCCGGTTCATACATTGCCCTCTGGGTTTCATTCCAAAGAATTCTGCAGCGATGGGGGAAGGGAGGTGAGGATTTGTCTGCAGAAAAAACAATAGTAGGGCAAATTACTGATGTTATCTACATAGGGGGCGCTAATGAGTTAGGAGGCAAATAATGGGTAAATTCATTATAGTTTTGTCCCATTCATTTCAATAGATGGAATAAAATAACCTCAATGGGATGATGAATGGAAACATTTGAAGCGCTCTCCATCTATTGTCATCATCTATCCATCTATTGAGTGCAAATGTAAAAATATGGATGGGGCGATGCGCTTTGTCAGTGGCAGATGAGGGACTTCATAGTCGGAATTTTAAAATGCTGGTTTGGTCCATAAAACCCCTTTATAGGCCGTGTTCCCATCAGCCTGACGTTAGATTCGCTTCTCAGTTTAGATTAGTTTTTATATTGGTGACCTGAGGAATATGCCGAATGCAATGTTTTTTTCTGCTAATTCTAAAAGAAAAATAAAAAAAATCTAAAAATTCAACCAATGTCTGGCTGGTGTGAACATGCCCTATAAAGTCATTTTATGGACCAAACCAATATGTCAAGATTAAGATGCTGGTTGCTTAATATGAAAAAGTAGCTCTCCTAGAGGGTACCGTATTTTTCGCCGTATAAGACGCACTTTTTCTTCCCCAAAACTGGGGGGGAAAAGTCGGTGCGTCTTATACGGCGAATACACCCCTATCGCGGCGGTCCCTGCGGCCATCAACGGCCGGGACCCGCGGCTAATACAGGACATCACCGGTCGCGGTGATGCCCTGTATTAACCCTTCAGACGCGGCGATCAAAGCTGACCGCCGCGTCTGAAGGGAAAGTGACACTAACCTGGCTGTTCAGTCGGGCTGTTCGGGACCGCCGCGATTTCACCGCGGCGGTCCCGAACAACCCGACTGAATAGCCGGGTTAGTGCTTACAGGACACCGTGAGGGACCTTACCTGCCTCCTCGGTGTCTTCTCCGTTCAGGGATCCCCTGTATGGCCGGCGCTCTCCTTCCTCGTCATCACGTCATCGCGTACGTGCGTCAGCGTGCGTAACGACGTGATGGCGGCGACGGAGAGCGAGGATACCCGGCCGGCAGCAGAGACGTTCCGGAGCAACGGGGACACGGCGTCAGCGATGGAGCGACATCCAGGGCAACGGTGACGGGTCCGGAGCGGCGGGGACACGTGAGTATTACCTCCTATGCAGTGGTCTTCAATCTGCGGACCTCCAGATGTTGCAAAACTACAACTCCCAGCATGCCCGGAGTTGTAGTTTTGCAACATCTGGAGGTCCGCAGGTTGAAGACCACTATTGGGTTAAAAATCTTTATTTTTTTAGAATTTGCACCTATAAATTGGGTGCGTCTTATACGCCGGCCCATATGATGGCTTGTTTTTGTGTCACCAATTGTGCGTCACCCCAAAAAAATTTGGTGACACCAGAAAAAAATTATTTTTGGGGCAAAATTGGAAAAACAAACAAACACTATTTTGTAAATTTTAGGGGTTTCTGATTGTATGCAGTGCACTTTTCTGTAAAAATGACACCATATGTTTATTCTGTAGGTCCATACAGTTACAATGATACCCAATTTATATAGTTTTTTTTTATTTTACTACTTAAACAAACTTATACCTACATGCACCAAAATTAGCATGTTTAAAATTGTCATCTTCTGAACCCTATAACTTTTTTATTTTTCTGCATATGGAGTAGTAGGAGGGCTAATTTTTTGCGCCGTGATCTGGAGTTTTTATTGTTTTTTTATCGCTTTATATACATTTTTCTAGGGTATACAAATTGACCAAAAATATGCAATTTTGGACTTGGTCGTGCGGTTTAATTAACATTATATTTTTATATTTTTACGCACATGGTGATACCACATATGTTTATTTTTATTTTTGTTTACATATATATATATATATATATATATATATATACTTTTTTAAATGGGAAAAGGGGGTGAATCAAACTTTTATTCAGGAAGGGGTTAAATCACATTTATTAACTTCTTTTTTTTTTTACTTTTTTTTTTTCCACCATAGGGGACTATTACATGCAATCCTTTGATTGCATACACTGAACAATGCTATGCCATAGCATAGCATTGATCAGTGTCATCTGTGCTCAATTGCTTTAGCCTGGATCTCAGGCTTGGAGCAATCAAACACTGATCGGACAGCTGAGCTAACTGGCAGTCTTTTATCCCAGTTTAGACGCCGCAATCAACTTTGATTGTGGCGTCTAAAGGGTTAATACCGGACTTCAGCCCGCTCGGCAATGTCCGGTATTAGCCGCGGGTTCTGGTTGCTGATAGCAACAAGGACCCAGCAGGTACGAAGTGCGCTCAGCTCCTGTGTGCGCTTCACATAACGGGAGCCAGCCACGGATGTAAATATACATCCGTGGTCATTAAAGGGTTAAAGGGGTACTCCGGTGCTTAGACATCTTGTCCCCTATCCAAAGGATAGGGGATAAGATGCCTTATCGCGGGAGTCCCGCCGCTGGGGAACCCCTCGATCTTGCATGCGGCACCCCGTTTGCAATCAGTCCCCAGAGCGTGTTTGCTCCGGGACTGATTACCGGCGACTACAGGGCGGGCGGCATGTGACGTCACGCCTCCGCCCCCGTGTGATGTCATGCTCCGCCCCTCAATGCAAGCCTACGGGAGGGGACTGATTACAAACGGGGTGCCGCGTGCAAGATCACGGGGGGATCCTTTGGATACGGGATAAGATGTCTAAGCACCGGAGTACCCCTTTAAAGGGGTATTCTTATGCTGGAAAACTTATCTCCTATCCTCATGATTCGTTTTAGATTGCCGGGGGTCCAACCACTGGGGCCCCCCGCAATCTACTGTACGGGGGCCGCGGCTCTCCCCTAGAGTGGCGCATCACGAACCCCACCTGAAATGGGGAGCCCCCTCCAAATACCTCTATAAGGCTAAGTTTCCACGTGTTTTTTTTCATGCCAGAAAAAAGCCACAGCATTTTCCTGCTTTTGGTGCTTTTTTCTTCAATTCAGTTCCCTTTAGGGCTTGGAGACCCTCAGGGACTAAGTCCCTATACTAGGGATACGCCTTTAAAACATCCCTTTTATGTGTATTTTCTTTAAAAAGGATTTTTATAAAGAATTTTGTTGGGTTCCCAAAAATATTTTTTAATGACATTTAGATTTTTTATAACGAAATTGTTATTAATTTTTAAACAGGGACCAATTATTGTTGGCGGGCCGGGCAGGGACCTTAAAATGTAGCCGGCAATATAGAAAATTTAGAAAGGGGCCATTTAATTGTAAAAATAATATATATTTTTATAATATAATTTTTTTTTTATTAGTAATGTATTTTAATTATATGTTGGTGTTTTTACTTTTTTCAAAAATGTTTCAAAATGTTGTAAATTTTTTAGGTAGTACTACTACACCCAGCATGGAACAGACTGTTCCATGATGGGAGTAGTAGTACCTGTACTAATAGACAGATCGCCCCGGGTGTCACTTCTGACATCCGTTGCGATCCTTCTTTATAATGTTAAAGGGTATCTCTCATCAAATAAACTTTTGATATATTTTAGATTAATGAATGTTGAATAACTTTCCAATAGCATGTTAATGAAAAATATGCTTCTTTCTATTGTATTTTTCCCGATCAGTCCTGTCAGCAAGCATTTCTGACTCATGCTGGAGTCCTAAACACTCAGAGCTGCCAGCCTGCTTTGTTCACAGCCAAACAGGCTGTGAACAAAGCAGGCTGGCAGCTCTGAGTGTTCTCCTTTGTGAACAAAGCAGACTGGCAGCTCGTAGTGTTTAGGACTCCAGCATGAGTCTGAAATGCTTGCTGCCAGGACTGGTAGGGAGACCCCTAGTGGTCATTTCTTCAAAGTGGAAAATTAAATAGACAGAAGCATATTTTTTAATAACATGCAATTGTGAAGTTATTCTGCATACATTAATCTATAATATATCAAAAGTTTTTTTGATGAGAGGTACCCTTTAAGAAACGGGCAGCACGGCCCAGATTCATATTTCCCACTAAGAGCTTTGATTGGCCGGATGGTTCCAGCCAATCACAACTCTCAACGTCATATATGAATCTGTGATGGAAAAATAACTTCACATCACAGAAGGTAGCGGGTCAGAGAAGTACGGCCGTACCGCCCGCATCGATAGCTTATACAGGCAGGAGGATCGCAACGGGTGTCAGGAGTGCTAAACTGCAGGTACTGCTGCTCCCATGAATAAAAGGAATGGATGATCCAGCACGGAAGAAATAGCAGCTTTATTTTCAATCCTCGATAAAAACAGCATACAAACACTTCACATCGTCTGAAACATCTCGACGCATTTCGAGATCATGCGCTCTTTTTGAAAAAAATACTCAGATCGGCTCGTGTCACATTTAAATAGCTGGCATCACTGGTGAGTCTAATCTAAAAGTAGCACACGGCTACATTGTGAACAACATCGATGCTGATTTAACCCCTTAAGGACGCAGGACGTAAATGTACGTCCTGGTGAGGTGGTACTTAACGCACCAGGACGTACATTTACGTCCTAAGCATAACCGCGGGCATCGGAGCGATGCCCGTGTCATGCGCGGCTGATCCCGGCTGCTGATCGCAGCAAGGGACCCGCCGGCAATGGCCGACGCCCGCGATCTCGCGGGCGTCCGCCATGAACCCCTCAGGTGCCGGGATCAATACAGATCCCGGCATCTGGGGCAGTGCGCGATTTAAATGAACGATCGGATCGCCCGCAGCGCTGCTGCGGGGATCCGATCATTCATAACGCCGCACGGAGGTCCCCTCTCCTTCCTCCGTGCGGCTCCCGGCGTCTCCTGCTCTGGTCTGTGATCGAGCAGACCAGAGCAGAAGATGACCGATAACACTGATCTGTTCTATGTCCTATACATAGAACAGATCAGTATTAGCAATCATGGTATTGCTATGAATAGTCCCCTATGGGGACTATTCAAGTGTAAAAAAAATGTAAAAGTAAAAGTAAAAAAAAAAAAGTGAAAAATCCCCTCCCCCAATAAAAAAGTAAAACGTCCGTTTTTTCCTATTTTACCCCCAAAAAGCGTAAAAAACATTTTTTATAGACATATTTGGTATCGCCGCGTGCGTAAATGTCCGAACTATTAAAATAAAATGTTAATGATCCCGTACGGTGAACGGCGTGAACGAAAAAAAAAAAAGTCCAAAATTCCTACTTTTTTAATACATTTTATTAAAAAAAAATTATAACAAATGTATTAAAAGTTTTTTATATGCAAATGTGGTATCAAAAAAAAGTACAGATCATTGCGCAAAAAATGAGCCCCCATACCGCCACTTATACGGAAAAATAAAAAAGTTAGAGGTCATCAAAATAAAGGGATTATAAACGTACTGTCACGATGCCGGCTGGCAGGAGTTGGATCCTCTGTGCCAGAGAGGGATTGGCGTGGACCGTGCTAGTGGACCGGTTCTAAGTCACTACTGGTGTTCACCAGAGCCCGCCGCAAAGCGGGATGGTCTTGCAGCGGCGGTAGTAACCAGGTCGTATCCACTAGCAACGGCTCAACCTCTCTGACTGCTGAAGATAGGCGCGGTACAAGGGAGTAGACAGAAGCAAGGTCGGACGTAGCAGAAGGTCGGGGCAGGCAGCAAGGATCGTAGTCAATATGGCAATAGCAGGAGGTCAAGTACACAGTATGGACAAACACAGTAACGCTTTCACTAGGCTCTAAGGCAACAAGATCCGGCAGGGGAGTGAAGGGGCAGTGATCAGATATAGTCTGGGAGCAGGTGGAAGCCAATTAAGCTAATTGGGCCAGGCACCAATCATTGGTGCACTGGCCCTTTAAGTCTCAGGGAGCTGGCGCGCGCGCGCCCTAGAGAGCGGAGCCGCGCGCGCCAGCACATGACAGCAGGGGACCGGGACGGGTAAGTGACCTGGGATGCGATTCGCGAGCGGGCGCGTCCCGCTGTGCGAATCGCATCCCCGACGGCCATGACAGTGCAGCGCTCCCGGTCAGCGGGACCGACCGGGGCGCTGCGGAGAGAGAGACGCCGTAAGCGCTCCGGGGAGGAGCGGGGACCCGGAGCGCTAGGCGTAACACGTACTAATTTGGTTAAAAAGTTTGTGATTTTTTTTAAGCGCAACAATAATATAAATATATATAATAATGGGTATCATTTTAATCGTATTGACCCTCAGAATAAAGAACACACATCATTTTTACCATAAATTGTATGGCGTGAAAACAAAACCTTCCAAAATTAGCAAAATTGCGTTTTTCGTTTTAATTTCCCCACAAAAATAGTGTTTTTTGGTTGCGCCATACATTTTATGATATAATGAGTGATGTCATTACAAAGGACAACTGGTCGCGCAAAAAACAAGCCCTCATACTAGTCTGTGGATGAAAATATAAAAGAGTTATGATTTTTAGAAGGCGAGGAGGAAAAAATGAAAACGTAAAAATTAAATTGTCTGAGTCCTTAAGGCCAAAATGGGCTGAGTCCTTAAGGGGTTAAAACCAAAGTGTATAACAAGTAGCTATGTTCCGACACTGATGTATATACTCATGTGCAATAAAGATTACAAAAATCGGAACTGACAGGAAAATAGATGCTTCACGCTACAATGCTATATCAGTGTACACAAAAATAAACGGTAAAAAATAACAACGACAAATAATATATGTACAGCGGTCCCTCAACATACGATGTAATCCGTTCCAAATGGACCATCGTTTGTTGAAACTAGAAATGAGCGAATTTACAGTAACTTCGATTCGTCACGAACTTCTCGGCTCGGCAGTTGATTACTTATCCTGCATAAATTAGTTCAGCTTTCCGGTGCTCCCGTGGGCTGGAAAAGGTGGATACAGTCCTAGGAGACTCTTTCCTGGGACTGTATCCATCTTTTTCAGCCCATCGGAGCACCAGAAAGCTGAACTCATTTATGCAGGGAAAGTCATCAACTGCTGAGCCGAGAAGTTTGTGACGAATCGAATTTACTGTAAGTTCGCTCATCTCTAGTTGAAACCATCGTATGTTGAGGGATTCGTGCAATGTAAAGTATAGGACAGTGGTCTGCAACCTGCGGACCTCCAGATGTTGCAAAACTACAACACACAGCATGCCCGGACAGCCGTTGGCTGTCCGGGCATGCTGGGTGTTGTAGTTTTGCAAGATCTGGAGGTCCGCAGGTTGTAGACCACTGTTAGAGAAAGTTGTACTCACCTGGCCCCGCCGCTCCGGACCGTCACCGCTCGTCACCGCTGCCCTGGATGTCGCCGTCCATCGCTGTCGCCGCGTCTCCGGGGTGTCCCCGACTCTCCGGTAAGGCCTCTGCTTCCCCGGCAACCGCGTTCTCCGTCGCCGCCATCACGTGGCTACGCACGCCGCTCCTATTGGATGACAGGACGACGTGCGCGGCGAAGTGATGACGACGATGGAGAGCGCCGACGATGCAGGGGATCCCGAAGAGGACGCGCCGGAGCCCCGAGGACAGGTAAGTGATCGTCAGCGGAGCACACGGGGCACTGTAAACGGCTATCCGGTGGCAGCTGAAGCAGTCTGCGCTGCCGGATAGCCATTTATGCGATGGCCCAGACATACAAAAGCATCGTATGTTGATGCTGCTTTCAACATGCGATGGAATCTGAGAGACCATCGTATGTTGAAATGATCGTATGTCGGGGCCATCGTAGGTCGGGGGGGGGGGTCACTGTATTTACTGAAAAAAGCGCATAAACAAAGCACAGAGCTTACGGGGTGTACTCAATACTCTATGGGGGAGATTTATCAAAACCTGTGCAGAGGAAGAGTGGTGCGGTTGCCCATAGCAACCAATCAGATTGCTTCTTTCATTTTCCACAGGCCTCTAAAGAGGCCTGTGGAAAATGAAAGAAGCAATCTGATTGGTTGCTATGGGCAACTGCACCACTCCTGCTCTGCACAGGTTTTGATAAATCTCCCCCTATGAGTACCAATGCCCTTTATTCAAATGAATATATATTGCAAATAAAAGTGTAAGAATTTCTGCAAAATGATACAAAACAGAGGATAGAATAAAATCATTCATTAATAAAACATAAGAAATTAGTGAAGAATAATGAAAGTGCACTGGTGCGGACAATAACTATAAGATAGATACCTTCCCTACAAACTATAGTTATTATTATGTTAACATATTTATCTGACCCATATGTTTTATGAATACTATATATATGCATTATTGAGGGATACAATAGAGGGGAATGAGGATGGGGAGGATCTGTTTAACCCCTTCCCTCTTTTGCGATTTTTCATTTTTGCACTTTAATTTTTTCCTCCTTACCTCTTAAAAATCATAACCCTTTCAATTCTGCACCAAAAAATCCATATGATAGCTTATTTTTTGCGCCACCAATTCTACTTTAGTCCCTCAACATATGATGGTAATTCGTTCCAAACAACCCATCGTTTGTCGACTCCATCGTATGTTGAGGGATTCGTGCAATGTAAAGTATAGGAAGTTATACTCACCTGTCCCCGCCGCTCCGGACCAGGTCCTCACCGCTCCCGATGCTGTCCCAGGGGCTCCCAATGCTGTCCCGTTGCTCCGGTGTCTTCTTCGCGATCCTCCGGCTTCTTCCGCATCTTCCCCAGGGTCCGGGCCTCGCTTTCTGGTGACGTTATTACGCTGCTCCGTCGGCGCGGCGTGCGTAGTGACGTAATAACGACGCCAGAAAGCGAGGCCCGGACCCCGGACAAGATGCAGAAGACGCCAGAGGATCGCGAAGTGGACCCGGAGCAACGGGAATAGGTAAGTGAACCTGCCCGGGATGCTTAAACTGCTATCCCACAGCAGCTTAAGCATTTTGCGCTGTCGGATAGCAGTTAATGCGATGGCCCTGACATATAAAAGCATGGTATGTCGATTTTATCATATGTCGGGGCCATCGCAGGTCGGGGGGTTACTGTACAGTACATTTTCCGGTAAAAATGACACCTTCTCTTTATTCTGTAGGTCCTCGAGAAAGCCCTGCTGCGGGTGAAACGCGTAGGTGATTCATAGCAGGCGTAGGGTTCAGTCCGGTATCTATATGTCCTTTGTCTTCCATTTTGCTCAACTGCCACTTCTTTTGTGCACTTTTGTTTCTTGTACCAAAGGAAGAGTGGTGCGGTTGCCCATAGCAACCAATCAGATTGCTTCTTTCATTTTCCACAGGCCTCCAAAGAGGCCTGTGGAAAATGAAAGAAGCAATCTGATTGGTTGCTATGGGCAACTGCACCACTCCTGCTCTGCACAGGTTTTGATAAATCTCCCCCTATGAGTACCAATGCCCTTTATTCAAATGAATATATATTGCAAATAAAAGTGTAAGAATTTCTGCAAAATGATACAAAACAGAGGATAGAATAAAATCATTCATTAATAAACATAAGAAATTAGTGAAGAATAATGAAAGTGCACTGGTGCCGGCAATAACTATAAGATAGATACCTTTCCTACAAACTATAGTTATTATTATGTTAACATATTTATCTGACCCATATGTTTTATGAATACTATATATATGCATTATTGAGGGATACAATAGAGGGGAATGAGGATGGGGAGGATCTGTTTAACCCCTTCCCTCTTTTGCGATTTTTCATTTTTGCACTTTAATTTTTTCCTCCTTACCTCTTAAAAATCATAACCCTTTCAATTCTGCACCAAAAAATCCATATGATAGCTTATTTTTTGCGCCACCAATTCTACTTTAGTCCCTCAACATATGATGGTAATTCGTTCCAAACAACCCATCGTTTGTCGACTCCATCGTATGTTGAGGGATTCGTGCAATGTAAAGTATAGGAAGTTATACTCACCTGTCCCCGCCGCTCCGGACCAGGTCCTCACCGCTCCCGATGCTGTCCCAGGGGCTCACGATGCTGTCCCGCTGCTCCGGTGTCTTTTTCGCGATTCTCCGGCTTCTTCCGCATCTTCTGCAGGGTCCGGGCCTCGCTTTCTGGTGACGTTATTACGCTGCTACGCCGGCGCGGCGTGCGTAGTGACGTAATAACGACGCCGGAAAGCGAGGCCCGGACCCTGGAGAAGATGCAGAAGACGCCGGAGGATCGCGAAGTGGACCCGGAGCAGCGGGAATAGGTAAGTGAACCTGCCCGGATGCTTAAACTGCTATCCGACAGCAGCTTAAGCATTTTGCGCTGTCGAATAGCAGTTAATGCGATGGCCCCGACATATAAAAGCATCGTATGTCGATTTTATCATATGTCGGGGCCATTGTAGGTCGGGGGGATTACTGTACAGTACATTTTCCGGTAAAAATGACACCTTCTCTTTATTCTGTAGGTCCTCGAGAAAGCCCTGCTGCGGGTGAAACACGTAGGTGATTCATAGCAGGCATAGGGTTCAGTCCGGTATCTATATGTCCTTTGTCTTCCATTTTGCTCAACTGCCACTTCTTTTGTGCACTTTTGTTTCTTGTACCAAACACATCACATGTTATGTTTTTCAATATCACTGTTATTTTAGCACGTTGCACTTTGCTTAGTTATACACTGTGTGATATTTTTCACTCATGCAAGAAGTGTTTATAGTCTTTCAGCACTTGCACTTTATCTTTAGTTCTGCAGTTGGGGGCCATACTATTATAATAGGTTTTTTGTATACATTCACCCTTGTATACTCAATCCTATCTTTTGTACATATATACATATAGATATATTATTTGAATAATTTTTTACTATATACCTTTTTTTACTATATATATATATATATATATATATATATATATATATGTATATATATATACACATACCTTTCACGCTATATATAGATACATTTTTTTAATCCACCTACCGGACTCGACTCTCCCTTTATATATATATTTTTTATCATGCTCTTATTATTATCAATTACTCATCAATGTCATAAATTGAGATGAATTTTTATCAACTTATATCTACGGATTTATATTGACTGTGTATGAATTATTTTCTTTTCCCATCTTATATGCATATATTTTTAAATTTATGTCTTTGTATTTAATAAAATTTACAAATATATATTTTTATATTACTTGTATTCCATTATTGGGGTATAAGGGTTAAGCTTTCTCTAGCGTATTGTAGGTTTATATAGTTATTATTATGTTAACATATTTATCTGACCCATATGTTTTATGAATACTATATATGCATTATTGAGGGATACAATAGAGGGGAATGAGGATGGGGAGGATTTGCTTAACCCCTTCCCTCTTTTGCGATTTTTCATTTTTGCACTTAAATTTTTTCCTCCTTACCTCTTAAAAATCATAACTCTTTCAATTCTGCACCAAAAAATCCATATGATGCTTATTTTTTGCGCCACCAATTCTACTTTGCAGTGACATCAGTCATTTTACCCATAAATCTACAGCGAAATGGGAAAAAAAATCATTGTGCGACAAAATGGAAGAAAAAACACAATTTTGTAACTTTTGGGGGCTTCCATTTCTACACAGTACAGTACATTTTCCGGTAAAAATGACACCTTCTCTTTATTCTGTAGGTCCATACGGTTAAAATGATCCCCTACTTATATAGGTTTGATTTTGTCGCACTTCTGGAAAAAATCATAACTACATGCCGTAAAATTAATACGTTTAAAATTGTCATCTTCTGACCCCTATAACTTTTTTTATTTTTCCTTGTACAGGGCGGTATGAGGGCTCATTTTTTGCAACGTGATCTGAAGTTTTTAGCGGTACCATTTTCGTTTTGATCTGATTTTTTGATCGCTTTTTATTCATTTTTTTATGGTATAAAATGTGACCAAAAATACGCTATTTTGGACTTTGGATTTTTTTGTGCGTACACCATTGACCATGCGGTTTTAATTAATTATATATTTTTATTATTCGGACATTTACGCAAACAGCGATACCACATATGTGTATTTTAGTTTTTATTTACACAGTTTCTTTTTCTTTATGGGAAAAGGGGGGTGATTCAAACTTTTAATAGGGAAGGGGTTAAATCTTTATAAACTTTTTTTTTTTTCAATTTTTTTTGCAGTAGTATAGCTCCCATAGGGACCTATAACACTGCACACACTGATCTTTTATACTGATCATTGTTATCACATAGGGACCTATAACACTGCACACACTGATCTCTTATACTGATCATTGTTATCCCATAGGGACCTATAACACTGCACACACTGATCTCTTATACTGATCATTGTTTTCCCATAGGGACCTATAATACTGCACACACTGATCTTTACACTGATCACTTGCCATGTATTAACGTGGCAATGATCAGTGTTATCGGCGGTTGATTGCTCAAGCCTGGATTTCAGGCTTGGAGCAATCAATCGACGTTCGGACACGCAGGAGGCAGGTAAGTGACCCTCCTGCTGCGTCCTAGCTGATCGGGACATCACGATTTTATCGCTATGGGGATTTTCTCCTGCTCTGGACAGTTTCTAAAATGGACAGTAGAGGTCAGCAGAGAGCACCGTGGGCGTGACATAAGATGCAAAAAGAAAAACATTTCCTCTGTAGTATACAGCCTCTAAAAAGTACTGGAAGGATTAAGATTTTTTTATAGAAGTAATTTACAAATCTGTTTAACTTTCTGGCACCAGTTGATCTAAAAAAAAAAAACAGTTTTCCATCGGAGTACCCCTTTAATGTACAAGATGAAATGGTTTAATTATGAAACAAAAGTTCCCTACATAGATTTAAACCATTTGGCATCCTTGAATCCAAGGTAACTTGCCAAAAGGCCTCTCTATCCATAATTTTATTTTGGATGTCCCCTCCTCTGATGTTCATATGCACTTTCTCAATGGCGTACACTTCAATGGCATGAATTGACGCCATGGAACGGTTTCTTATTCCTGTGTTGGTGATGTCATTAAAATGTTCTAGAAAGCGAGATGTAACCACGCGTTGTCCAGCAATTCCCCTCAGATGCAAATCCAAGAATCCCATACTGTCAGAATGGAGCTCAAAAATTTGAGGTTGAACAAGTTGGAGTTGAGATAGTCAACAAAAAGTGGTACGGAAGAGAAGTCCCCCTCCCCCCTTCAAATAAGGAGGAGGTCATCTATGTACCTCCCGTACCACCTTATGTGGCCAGAAAACAGGTTTGAATCCGAAAAAATAAACAACTGCTCCCAGTGCGACATTGTCAGATTCATGAGAGAGGGCGAATGTCTGGCCTCCATCGAAACGCCGCTAGATTGGAGAAAAAATGCTGTGTCAAATGTGAAAAAGTTATGAGTAATAAGGAACCATGTTACTCTCAAAAAGAAGTCAATTAATCCCTGGGTATAAGCACTGTACAGTGACCCCCCCAACCTATGATGGCCCCGACATACGATAATTTCAGCGTACGATCACTCTCAGACGCCATCGCATGTTGAAGGCAGCATCAACATACGATGCTTTTTTATGTCGGGGCCATCGCATAAACGGCTATCCGGCAGCGCGACTGCTTCAGCTGCCACCAGATAGCCGTTTACGGTGCCCCGTGTGGTCCGGTGATGATCACTTACCTGTCCTCGGGGCTCCGGCGCGTCCTCTTCGGGATCCCCTGCATCGTCGGCGCTCTCCATCGTTGTCATCACGTCGCTGCGCACGCCGTCCCGTCATCCAATAGGAGCGGCGCGCGTAGCGACGTGATGGCGGCAACGCAGAGCGCGGATGTCGGGGAAGCAGAGGCCTTGCCGGAGCATCGGGGACACCCCGGGGACGCGGCAACAGCGATGTAGGGAGCGACATCCTGGGCAGCGGTGACGAGCAGTGACGGTCCGGAGCGGTGGGGACAGGTGAGTACAACTTCTTCTAACAGTGCTCTACAACCTGCGGACCACCAGATGTTGCAAAACTACAACACCCAGCATGCCCGGACAGCCGTTGGCTGTCCGGGCATGCTGGGTGTTGTAGTTTTGCAACATCTGGAGGTCGGCAGGTTGTAGACCACTGTCCTATACTTTACATTGCACGGATCCCACAACATGCGATGGTTTCAACAAACGATGGTCAATTTGGAACGGATTACCATCGTATGTTGAGGGACCACTGTATTTAGATAAGGGAAATGTCAAGGCATTTAGGGAAACCTCCCAAGGTATACTAGTATATAAGGAAGTGACATCGCAAGTAAGCCAATGCCACTCTGGTTGCCACACTACATCATGGAGGATGCCCAGGATGTCCCTGGAATCCTGCAAATATCCAGGGACCCTTTATACGAAAGGTTGTAGTAGCTGATCAAGCCACATGGACAACCTTTCCAGCATTGATCCCGTGCTGGAAATTATGGGCCTCATGGTCAATGGATCCAACCCTTTATAGGTTTTAGGTCATTCATACATAACAGGTATTTTAGGATGCTCTACATATAATTATTTGTCTTCCCTTTCTCTTAAAGGGGTACTCCGCCCCTAGACATCTTATCCCCTATCCAAAGGATAGGGGATAAGATGTCAGATCACCGCGGTCCCGCTGCTGGGGACCCCCGGGATCGCGAGTTCGCTCTGCATGTAATGATGGGCAGCACAGGGGCAGGAGCATCGTTACGTCACGGCTCCGCCCCTCGTGACGTCATGGAGCGCCCCTTTCAATACAAGTCTATGGGAGGGGGCGCGGCGGTCGTCACGCCCCCTCCCAAAGACTTGCATTAAGGGGATGGGACGTGATGTCGCAAGGGGCGGAGCCATGACGTCACGCTGCTCCGTCCCCCGTATCACCCGTCATTACGCACAGAGCGAACTCGCTCTGTGCTGTAATGATAGCGTGATGCCGCAGCAGCGGGACCACGGCGATCTGACATCTTATCCCCTATCCTTTGGATAGGGGATAAGATGTCTAGGGGCGGAGTACCCCTTTAATACCCCGCATGCAACTCCATCAGTCAGTAAGATTTTCAATTCATGTTGGAAAGATTTGGTGGGATCACTGTTTTAGCGACGATTCATTACTGTTACAAGACCACCTTTGTCAGACATTTTTATGATTATGTCCTTGAAGGACTGTAACTGCTTCAAGGGAATGCACTCATTTGAATTTAAATTGTGTCTAGACTTGGGGTGAGAATCTAAGCTGTTTCATACTTTCACCAAATTGCTCTCAACCTTGTTTTGGAACCTGTCCATACTACGTTCTGGATAGAAGTGGGGATTTTTATTGGCATGGCATATATTATTAGATATAGTGGGGGAAGCCTCTCCTGACTCAGTTAGATCCTGTAATGATCAGTGCTGTGGAGTCGGAGTCTCGGAGTCGGACAAAATTTTGGGGACCTGGAGTTGGAGTCGGCAAAAAATGCACCAACTCCGACTCCTACTAAATTTAGATTGGAATTTTGAAAAAAGCAAGTTTAAATGTCCCAATTCACAAAAAGTTATAATTAATGACTCCTCTACTGTAAGAATAAAGACCAATGCATGCAGGGCCTCACATAACCGCAAAACCAACACGTTAAGTGACCGTGAAGAAGCTTTTCATGTGCTTCACTATATGACCCACAACGCACAATTAGGAGCGGCAATACTTATACTTTCCATAGTGTTGTGTCCTGCTGTTACAGGGAACCCATGGGTAACCTAGCCTCCCACTGATAAGGGATTAAGAAATATGTTTTTTGAAGGACTAGAGACACTTGTATAAGTGAAGGGAATAGAGGGTCAATAGTTCAAGACTGAAGCTGTAAACCATTGGAAAAACTGCTGCCATTCAACTAAGGCTATAAAAACTTTTATAGTGTTTAAGCTAACGATTGTTAGCTTAAACTTTAAACATGACTATGGGATTCTACTGGGGAAATCATGTTTTATAATAAATGCCCCTGTTACGCCGAGCGCTCCGGGTCCCTGCTCCTCCCCGGAGCGCTCGCGGCGTTCTCCTCTCTGCAGCGCCCCGGCCAGACCCGCTGAACGGGAGCACTGCACTGACATTCACGATGGGGATGCGATTCGCATAGCAGGACGCGCCCGCTCGCGAATCGCATCCCAAGTCACTAACCCGTCCCGGTCCCCGGCTGTCATGTTCTAGCGCACACGGCTCCGCTCTCTAGGGCGCGCACACGCCAGCTCTCTAAGATTTAAAGGGCCAGTGCACTAGTGATTGGTGCCTGGCCCAATCAGTCTAATTAGCTTCCACCTGCTCCCTGTCCATATAACCTCACTTCCCCTTTCCTTCCTTGCCGGATCTTGTTGCCTTGTGCCAGAGAAAGCGTTTAGTGTTGTCCATAGCCTGTGTTCCAGACCTTCTGCTATTGTTATTGACTACGAACCTTGCCGCCTGCCCCCGACCTTCTGCTACGTCTGACCTTGCCTCTGCCTAGTCCTTCTGTCCCACGCCTTCTCAGCAGTCAGCGAGGTTGAGCCGTTGCCAGTGGATACGACGTGGTTGCTGCCGCCGCAGCAAGACCATCCCGCTTTGCGGCGGGCTCTGGTGAAAACCTTTAGCAACCTAGAACCGGTCCACCGACACGGCCCACGCCAATCCCTCGCTGACACAGAGGATTCACATCCAGCTAGCCAAATCCTAACAGTAGATCCGGCCATGGATCCCGCTGAGGTGCCGCTGCCAAGTCTTGCTGACCTATCCGCGGTGGTCGCCCAGCAATCGCAGCAAATTGCCCAACAAGGACAGCAGCTGTCGCAGTTGACCGCCACGTTACAGCAACTTCTGCCACTGCTACAGCAGCAACCATCTCCTCCGCCAGCTCCTGCACCTCCTCCACAGCGAGTGGCCGCTCCTAGCCTCCGCTTGTCCCTGCCGGACAAATTTGATGGGGACTCTAGACTCTGCCGTGGCTTCCTGTCTCAATGTTCCCTACATATGGAGATGTTGTCGGACCAATTTCCTACAGAACGGTCTAAGGTGGCGTTCGTAGTGAGCCTTCTTTCAGGAAAGGCCTTGTCTTGGGCCACACCGCTCTGGGACCGCAATGATCCTGCCACAGCCACAGTCCAGTCCTTCTTCGCTGAAGTCCATAGTGTCTTCGAGGAACCAGTCCGAGCTTCTTCTGCCGAGACTGCCCTGCTGAACCTGGTCCAGGGTAATTCTTCTGTAGGCGAATACGCCATCCAATTTCGTACTCTCGCCTCCGAATTATCTTGGAATAACGAGGCCCTCTGCGCGACCTTTAAAAAAGGCCTATCCAGTAACATCAAGGATGTGCTGGCCGCACGAGAGATTCCTGCCAACCTGCAAGAACTTATCCATTTGGCCACACGCATTGACATGCATTTTTCTGAAAGACACCAGGAGCTCCGCCAGGAAAAAGACCTTGATCTCTGGGCACCTCTCTCACAGTATTCTTTGCAATCTACCCCTGTGCCTCCCGCCGAGGAGGCTATGCAAGTGGATCGGTCTTGCCTGACCCATGAAGAGAGGACTCGCCATAGGGATAAAAATTTATGTCTGTACTGCGCTAGTACCGAACATTTCTTGGTGGATTGCCCTATTCGTCCTCCACGTGTGGGAAACGCACGCACCCAGCTCACGTGGGTGTGACGTCTCTTGCTACGAAGTCTGCTTCTCCACGTCTCACTGTGCCCGTGCGGATTTCTCCTTCTGCCAACTTCTCCTTCTCAGCCGTGGCCTTCTTGGACTCTGGTTCTTCTGGAAATTTTATTCTGGCCTCTTTGGTGAATAGGTTCTGCATCCCGGTGACCCGTCTCGTCAAGCCGCTCTACATCTCTTCGGTCAACGGAGTGAAGTTGGACTGCACTGTGCGTTACCGCACAGAGCCCTTGCTTATGAGCATTGGACTGCATCACAAGAAAATTTAATTTTTTGTCCTGCCCAACTGCACCTCTGAAGTCCTCCTCGGTCTGCCATGGCTCCAGCATCATTCTCCCACCCTTGACTGGATCACCGGGGAGATCAAGAATTGGGGTCCTGCTTGCCGCAAGAAATGCCTCACGTCTGCTCCCAGTCCCGTCTGTCGGGCCTCAGTGTCTCCTCCTGTGCCTGGTCTCCCCAAGGCCTATCAGGACTGTGCCATGCCTCCTCACAGCCCCCGTCCTGGTGACATTCTTCCCTGTGACATGCTGAACTACCTGCCGCTGTTGTAGCTACCCAGGACTCCTTTTTGTTACAGAAGGAGACTCAAGAGGTGTCCCCTATGTTCTTGTCTCTTTTGAAGGGACAAGGAGACAAAAAGAGGGGGAGACCTAAGGGGGGGGGGGGGGGTACTGTTACGCCGAGCGCTCCGGGTCCCTGCTCCTCCCTGGAGCGCTCGCTGCGTTCTCCTCTCTGCAGCGCCCCGGTCAGACCCGCTGACCGGGAGCGCTGCACTGACATTCACGATGGGGATGCGATTCGCATAGCAGGACGCGCCCGCTCGTGAATCGCATCTCAAGTCACTTACCCGTCCCGGTCCCCGGCTGTCATGTTCTGGCGCGCGGCTCCGCTCTCTAGGGCGCACGCGCGACAGCTCTCTAAGATTTAAAGGGACAGTGCACCAGTGATTGGTGCCTGGCCCAATCAGTCTAATTAGCTTCCACCTGCTCCCTGTGCATATAACCTCACTTCCCCTTTCCTTCCTTGCCGGATCTTGTTGCCTTGTGCCAGAGAAAGCGTTTAGTGTTGTCCATAGCCTGTGTTCCAGACCTTCTGCTATTGTTATTGACTACGAACCTTGCCGCCTGCCCCCGACCTTCTGCTACGTCTGACCTTGCCTCTGCCTAGTCCTTCTGTCCCACGCCTTCTCAGCAGTCAGCGAGGTTGAGCCGTTGCCGGTGGATACGACGTGGTTGCTACCGCCGCAGCAAGACCATCCCGCTTTGCGGCGGGCTCTGGTGAAAACCAGTAGCAACCTAGAACCGGTCCACCGACACGGTCCACGCCAATCCCTCGCTGACACAGAGGATCCACATCCAGCTAGCCGAATCCTAACAGCCCCTTCCTGGATCCTCTCACTGGCCTATCTTCAGCAGTAGGTCAGCACACAAAAAGGAGAAGGCAGCAGCTTCTGCCCAACTACCTCTCTCTGCTAGAAGAGCTTAGAAGAACTTGGTGGAACAGCTTCTTGGATTCAACTGTAAGTGCTTATAAATATATTCGCATATTAATACAGAGGAGTCGGAAGTACAAAAAACTGCGGAGTCTGAGTCGGAACATTTATCTACCGACTCCACAGCCCTGGTAATGATCAAAGTCTGTTGTTCAATAAAGTACATACTTCTATATTAATTGACCCCTTCAGTAACACATGCACTAGTTACAGATTCTGCTCCATGCTGGGAGCTGTAGTACCTGCATTAATAGACAGATCAAAGCGGTTGTCACTCCTGACACCCGCTGCAATCCGCCTGTATAAGCTATATTCCTTTTGTAATATTGCCGGCTACATTTTTAGGTCCCTGCCCGCCCACATTAATTGGTCCCTGTTTAAAAATGAATAAATATTTCGTTAAAAAAAATATAGATTTCGTTTAATACAATTTTTTCCATTCTTACTGTATCTTTTTTTTTTTGTTTAATGGTACCCTACGAAATTTTTATAAAATACGGTATCTCCATGAATACCGCCTGCAAAAACGCCAAAGTTAAAACCCACATGGCATTTTTCTTAGCGTTTTTTCACTTCTATAGACTTCTATGGGAGAAAAACGCCACAATTTCAGTGAAAAAAAGTCATATGCTCAACATGCTGTGATTTTGAAAAACTGCCATGGAGCAGGAAAACGCCAAAAAGGAGTGAAAAAAACGACAAAATGATAAAAAAAACGCCAAACTGAAAAACGCCAAGTGGGAAAAGGCCATTGACTTGCAGCTCACGTCTGGCTGCAGCGTTTTTTTCACTGAGAAAAACCCATGAGTTATATTTGGCATTTTTCTCGGCATTTTTGCAGTGGAAAATTAGCCTCAGAGAGGAGTTCGGCTACCTTTGGATCTCCCATATAGATATATGGAGGGGGTCGTCATGATGCGCCGCTCCAGGGGACAGCCGGGGCCCCATACAGGAGATCGTGGGGGACCCCGGCAGTCGGACGCCCCGCGATCTAAAACTGCAATCTAAAACCTATTCCCCTATCCTGCTATACTAATTTTCCGGCATGAGATATCTCCTTTAAAATCAATGGATTACATTACAATATGTTTATCCCCAGATGACCCCCTGCCATCTTAAAGGGGGCGAATGCATCGGGACAGTTGTAGCACATTTTGCAGTAACTTTTGGCATGAAAAATAATGATTTTTTTAAATAATTACATTTTACAAAAAGAGCAAACATTTTTTAAAGTAGAAGCGAAAATAACAGTAGGGATAAATCTCTTCCATCTAGGACAGTGGTTCTCAATCTTTTTGGCGACTGTACCCCAAAGGCTGAAAGTATGTCCGTGGGTACCCCCTCGAACGGAACTTGCACGCTAGGGGTACCCGCGGACAAAAGGCGTGTTCTTACCTTTATACTAATGCATCCTCCCTCCATCTTTATCCCCTTGTGTTATTATTCCTCCTCCATCTTTATCCCCTTGTGTTATTATTCCTCCTCCATCTTTATCTCCTTGTGTTATTACTCCCCCCTCCATCTTTATCCCCTTGTGTTATTATTCCTCCTCCATCTTTATCCCCTTGTGTTATTATTCCTCCTCCATCTTTACCCACTTGTGTTATTATTCCTCCTCCATCTTCATCCCCTTGTGTTATTATTCCTCCTCCATCTTTATCCCCTTGTGTTATTATTCCTCCTCCATCTTTATCCCCTTGTGTTATTATTCCTCCTCCATCTTTATCCCCTTGTGTTATTATTCCTCCTCCATCTTTATCCCCTTGTGTCATTATTCCTCCTCCATCTTTATCTCCTTGTGTTATTATTCCCCCTCCATCTTTATCCCCTTGTGTCATTATTCCTCCTCCATCTTTATCCCTGTGTTATTATTCCTCCTTCATCTTTATCCCCTTGTGTTATTATTACCTCCTCCATCTTTATCCCCTTGTGTCATTATTCCCCCTCCATCTTTATCCCCTTGTGTCATTATTCCTCCTCCATCTTTATCCCTGTGTTATTATTCCTCCTCCATCTTTATCTCCTTGTGTTATTATTACCTCCTCCATCTTTATCCCCTTGTGTTATTATTCCTCCTCCATCTTTATCCCCTTGTGTTATTATTCCCCCTCCATCTTTATCCCCTTGTGTCATTATTCCTCCTCCATCTTTATCCCTGTGTTATTATTCCTCCTCCATCTTTATCTCCTTGTGTTATTATTACCTCCTCCATCTTTATCCCCTTGTGTTATTATTCCTCCTCCATCTTTATCCCCTTGTGTTATTATTCCTCCTCCATCTTTATCCCTGTGTTATTATTCCTCCTCCATCTTTATCCCCCTGTGTCATTATTCCTCCTCGATCTTTATCCCTGTGTTATTATTCCTCCTCCATCTTTATCCCCTTGTGTTATTATTACCTCCTCCATCTTTATCCCCTTGTGTCATTATTCCCCCTCCATCTTTATCCCCTTGTGTTATTATTCCTCCTCCATGTTTACCCCCTTGTGTTATTATTCCTCCTCCATCTTTATCCTCTTGTGTTATTATTCCTCCTCCATCTTTATCCCCTTGTGTCATTATTCCTCCTCCATCTTTATCCCCTTGTGTCATTATTCCTCCTCCATTTTTATCCCCTTGTGTCATTATTCCTCCTCCATCTTTATCCCCCTGTGTCATTATTCCTCCTCCATCTTTATCCCCTTGTGTTATTATTCCTTCTCCATCTTTATCCCCTTGTGTTATTATTCCTCCTCCTCCATCTTTATCCCCTTGTGCTATTATTCCTCCTCCATCTTTATCCCCTTGTGTTATTATTCCTCCTCCATCTTTATCCCCTTGTGTTATTATTCCTCCTCCATCTTTATCCCCTTGTGTTATTATTCCTCCTACACCATCTTTATCCCCTTGTGTTATTATTCCTCCTCCTCCATCTTTATCCCCTTGTACTATTATTCCTCCTCCATCTTTATCCCCTTGTGTTATTATTCCTCCTCCTCCATCTTTATCCCCTTGTGTTATTATTCCTCCTCCATCTTTATCCCCTTGTGTTATTATTCCTCCTCCATCTTTATCCCCTTGTGTTATTATTCCTCCTCCATCTTTATCCCCTTGTGTTATTATTCCTCCTCCATCTTTATCCCCTTGTGTCATTATTCCTCCTCCATCTTTATCCCCTTGTGTTATTATTCCCCCTCCATCTTTATCCCCTTGTGTTATTATTCCCCCTCCATCTTTATCCCCTTGTGTTATTATTCCTCCTCCATCTTTATCCCCTTGTGTTATTATTCCCCCTCCATCTTTATCCCCTTGTGTTATTATTCCTCCTCCATCTTTATCCCCTTGTGTTATTATTCCTCCTCCATCTTTATCCCCTTGTGTTATTATTCCTCCTCCATCTTTATCCCCTTGTGTTATTATTCCTCCTCCATCTTTATCCCCTTGTTATTATTCCCCCTCCATCTTTATCCCCTTGTGTTATTATTCCTCCTCCATCTTTATCCCCTTGTGTTATTATTCCTCCTCCATCTTTATCCCCTTGTGTTATTATTCCCCCTCCATCTTTATCCCCTTGTGTTATTATTCCTCCTCCATCTTTATCCCCTTGTGTTATTATTCCTCCTCCATCTTTATCCCCTTGTGTTATTATTCCCCCTCCATCTTTATCCCCTTGTGTTATTATTCCTCCTCCATCTTTATCCCCTTGTGTTATTATTCCTCCTCCATCTTTATCCCCTTGTGTTATTATTCCTCCTCCATCTTTATCCCCTTGTGTTATTATTCCTCCTCCATCTTTATCCCCTTGTTATTATTCCCCCTCCATCTTTATCCCCTTGTGTTATTATTCCCCCTCCATCTTTATCCCCTTGTGTTATTATTCCCCCTCCATCTTTATCCCCTTGTGTTATTATTCCCCCTCCATCTTTATCCCCTTGTGTTATTATTCCCCCTCCATCTTTATCCCCTTGTACTATTATTCCTCCTCCATCTTTATCCCCTTGTTATTATTCCCCCTCCATCTTTATCCCCTTGTGTCATTATTCCTCCTCCATCTTTAGGTCCTTGTGTTATTATTCCCCCTCCATCTTTATCCCCTTGTGTCATTATTCCTCCTCCATCTTTATCCCTGTGTTATTATTCCTCCTCCATCTTTATCCCCTTGTGTTATTATTACCTCCTCCATCTTTATCCCCTTGTGTCATTATTCCCCCTCCATCTTTATCCCTGTGTTATTATTCCTCCTCCATCTTTATCCCTGTGTTATTATTCCTCCTCCATCTGTATCCCCTTGTGTCATTATTCCTCCTTCATCTTTATCCCCTTGTGTCATTATTCCTTCTCCATCTTTATCCCCTTGTGTTATTATTCCCTCCTCCATCTTTATCCCCTTGTGTTATTATTCCCTCCTCCATCTTTATCCCCTTGTGTTATTATTCCTCCTCCATCTTTATCCCCTTGTACTATTATTCCTCCTCCATCTTTATCCCCTTGTACTATTATTCCTCCTCCATCTTTATCCCCTTGTGTTATTATTTCTCCTCCATCTTTATCCCCTCTTACTATTATTCCTCCTCCATCTTTATCCCCTTGTGTCATTATTCCTCCTCCATCTTTATCCCCTTGTGTCATTATTCCTTCTACATCTTTATCCCCTTGTGGTATTATTCCCTCCTCCATCTTTATCCCCTTGTGTTATTATTCCTCCTCCATCTTTATGCCCTTGTGTTATTATTCCTCCTCCATCTTTATCCCCTTGTACTATTATTCCTGCTCCATCTTTATCCCCTTGTGTCATTATTCTTCCTCCATTTTTATCCCCTTGTGTCATTATTCCTCCTCCATCTTTATCCCCCTGTGTCATTATTCCTCCTCCATCTTTATCCCCTTGTGTTATTATTCCTTCTCCATCTTTATCCCCTTGTGTTATTATTCCTCCTCCTCCATCTTTATCCCCTTGTACTATTATTCCTCCTCCATCTTTATCCCCTTGTATTATTATTCCTCCTCCATCTTTATCCCCTTGTGTTATTATTCCTCCTCCTCCATCTTTATCCCCTTGTACTATTATTCCTCCTCCATCTTTATCCCCTTGTGTTATTATTCCTCCTCCATCTTTATCCCCTTGTACTATTATTCCTCCTCCATCTTTATCCCCTTGTGTTATTATTCCTCCTCCATCTTTATCCCCTTGTGTCATTATTCCTCCTCCATCTTTATCCCCTTTTGTCATTATTCCTCCTCCATCTTTATCCCCTTGTGTCATTATTCCTCCTCCATTTTTATCCCCTTGTGTCATTATTCCTCCTCCATCTTTATCCCCCTGTGTCATTATTCCTCCTCCATCTTTATCCCCTTGTGTTATTATTCCTTCTCCATCTTTATCCCCTTGTGTTATTATTCCTCCTCCTCCATCTTTACCCCCTTGTACTATTATTCCTCCTCCATCTTTATCCCCTTGTGTTATTATTCCTCCTCCATCTTTATCCCCTTGTGTTATTATTCCTCCTCCTCCATCTTTATCCCCTTGTGTTATTATTCCTCCTCCTCCATCTTTATCCCCTTGTACTATTATTCCTCCTCCATCTTTATCCCCTTGTGTCATTATTCCTCCTCCATCTTTATCCCCTTGTGTCATTATTCCCCCTCCATCTTTATCCCCTTGTGTCATTATTCCTCCTCCATCTTTATCCCCTTGTGTTATTATTCCTTCTCCATCTTTATCCCCTTGTGTCATTATTCCTCCTCCATCTTTATCCCCTTGTGTCATTATTTCTCCTCCATTTTTATCCCCTTGTGTCATTATTCCTCCTCCATCTTTATCCCCCTGTGTCATTATTCCTCCTCCATCTTTATCCCCTTGTGTTATTATTCCTTCTCCATCTTTATCCCCTTGTGTTATTATTCCTCCTCCTCCATCTTTATCCCCTTGTACTATTATTCCTCCTCCATCTTTATCCCCTTGTGTTATTATTCCTCCTCCTCCATCTTTATCCCCTTGTGTTATTATTCCTCCTCCTCCATCTTTATCCCCTTGTACTATTATTCCTCCTCCATCTTTATCCCTTTGTGTTATTATTCCTCCTCCATCTTTATCCCCTTGTACTATTATTCCTCCTCCATCTTTATCCCCTTGTGTCATTATTCCTCCTCCATCTTTATCCCCTTGTGTCATTATTCCTTCTCCATCTTTATCCCCTTGTGTTATTATTCCCTCCTCCATCTTTATCCCCTTGTGTTATTATTCCCTCCTCCATCTTTATCCCCTTGTGTTATTATTCCTCCTCCATCTTTATCCCCTTGTACTATTATTCCTCCTCCATCTTTATCCCCTTGTACTATTATTCCTCCTCCATCTTTATCCCCTTGTGTTATTATTCCTCCTCCATCTTTATCCCCTTGTGTCATTATTCCTCCTCCATCTTTATCCCCTTGTGTCATTATTCCTTCTACATCAATATCCCCTTGTGGTATTATTCCCTCCTCCATCTTTATCTCCTTGTGTTATTATTCCTCCTCCATCTTTATGCCCTTGTGTTATTATTCCTCCTCCATCTTTATCCCCTTGTACTATTCTTCCTCCTCCATCTTTATCCCCTTGTACTATTCCTCCTCCTCCATCTTTATCCCCTTGTGTTATTATTCCTCCTCCATCTTTATCCCCTTGTGTCATTATTCCTTCTCCATCTTTATCCCCTTGTGTTATTACTCCCCCCTCCATCTTTATCCCCTTGTGTTATTATTCCCTCCTCCATCTTTATCCCCTTGTGTTATTATTCCTCCTCCATCTTTATCCCCTTGTCCCATTATTCCCCTTCCATCTTTATCCCCTTGTGTTATTATTCCTCCTCCATCTTTATCCCCTTGTGTTATTATTCCTCCTCCATCTTTATCCCCTTGTGTTATTATTCCTCCTCCATCTTTATCCCCTTGTGTTATTATTCCTCCTCCATCTTTATCCCCTTGTGTCATTATTCCTCCTCCATCTTTATCCCCTTGTGTCATTATTCCTTCTTCATCTTTATCCCCTTGTGTTATTATTCCCTCCTCCATCTTTATCCCCTTGTGTTATTATTCCCTCCTCCATCTTTATCCCCTTGTGTTATTATTCCTCCTCCATCTTTATCCCCTTGTACTATTATTCCTCCTCCATCTTTATCCCCTTGTACTATTATTCCTCCTCCATCTTTATCCCCTTGTGTTATTATTCCTCCTCCATCTTTATCCCCTTGTGTCATTATTCCTCCTCCATCTTTATCCCCTTGTGTCATTATTCCTTCTACATCAATATCCCCTTGTGGTATTATTCCCTCCTCCATCTTTATCTCCTTGTGTTATTATTCCTCCTCCATATTTATGCCCTTGTGTTATTATTCCTCCTCCATCTTTATCCCCTTGTACTATTCTTCCTCCTCCATCTTTATCCCCTTGTGTCATTATTCCTCCTCCATCTTTATCCCCTTGTGTCATTATTCCTTCTCCATCTTTATCCCCTTGTGTCATTATTCCTCCTCCATCTTTATCCCCTTGTGTCATTATTCCTTCTCCATCTTTATCCCCTTGTGTTATTACTCCCCCCTCCATCTTTATCCCCTTGTGTTATTATTCCCTCCTCCATCTTTATCCCCTTGTGTTATTATTCCTCCTCCATCTTTATCCCCTTGTCCCATTATTCCCCTTCCATCTTTATCCCCTTGTGTTATTATTCCTCCTCCATCTTTATCCCCTTGTCCCATTATTCCCCTTCCATCTTTATCCCCTTGTGTTATTCCTCCTCCTCCATCTTTATCCCCTTGTGTTATTATTCCTCCTCCATCTTAATCCTCTTGTGCCATTATCATCCAATATGGCAAAAGGGGATCAGATGGAGGGGGGAATAATGTGACAAGGGGATAAAGATGGATGAGGAATAATAACACAAGGGGATAAAGATGGAGGAGGGAATAATAACACAAGGGGATAAAGATGGAGGAGGAATAAAAACACAAGGGGATAAAGATGGAGGAGGAATAATAACACAAGGCGATAAATATGGCGGAGGGAATAATAACACAGGGGGATAAAGATTGAGGAGGAGGGAATAATAACACAAGGGGATAAAGATGGAGGAGGAATAATAACACAAGGGGATAAATATGGCGGAGGGAATAATAACACAGGGGGATAAAGATTGAGGAGGAGGGAATAATAACACAAGGGGATAAAGATGGAGGGGGGATAATCAACCCTCCCCCCTCCATATTAATCCCCTTGTGTTATTATTCCTCCTCCATTTTTATCCCCTTGTATTATTATTCTCTCCTCCATCTTTATCCCCTTGTGTTATTATTCCTCCTCCATCTTTATCCCCTTGTGTTATTATTCCTCCTCCATCTTTATCCCCTTGTGTTATTATTCCTCCTCCATCTTTATCTCCTTGTGTTATTACTCCCCCCCTCCATCTTTATCCCCTTGTGTTATTATTCCTCCTCCATCTTTATCCCCTTGTGTTATTATTCCTCCTCCATCTTTACCCACTTGTGTTATTATTCCTCCTCCATCTTTATCCCCTTGTGTTATTATTCCTCCTCCATCTTTATCCCCTTGTGTTATTATTCCTCCTCCATCTTTATCCCCTTGTGTTATTATTCCTCCTCCATCTTTATCCCCTTGTACTATTATTCCCCCTCCATCTTTATCCCCTTGTGTTATTATTCCTCCTCCATCTTTATCCCCTTGTGTTATTATTCCTCCTCCATCTTTATCCCCTTGTGTTATTATTCCTCCTCCATCTTTATCCCCTTGTGTTATTATTCCTCCTCCATCTTTATCCCCTTGTTATTATTCCCCCTCCATCTTTATCCCCTTGTGTTATTATTTCTCCTCCATCTTTATCCCCTTGTTATTATTCCCCCTCCATCTTTATCCCCTTGTGTCATTATTCCTCCTCCATCTTTATCTCCTTGTGTTATTATTCCCCCTCCATCTTTATCCCCTTGTGTCATTATTCCTCCTCCATCTTTATCCCTGTGTTATTATTCCTCCTCCATCTTTATCCCCTTGTGTTATTATTACCTCCTCCATCTTTATCCCCTTGTGTCATTCTTCCCCCTCCATCTTTATCCCTGTGTTATTATTCCTCCTCCATCTTTATCCCCTTGTGTTATTATTCCTCCTCCATCTTTATCCCCTTGTGTCATTATTCCTCCTCCATCTTTATCCCCTTGTGTTATTATTACCTCCTCCATCTTTATCCCTGTGTTATTATTCCTCCTCCATCTTTATCCCCCTGTGTCATTATTCCTCCTCCATCTTTATCCCTGTGTTATTATTCCTCCTCCATCTTTATCCCCTTGTGTTATTATTCCTCCTCCATCTTTATCTCCTTGTGTTATTATTCCCTCCTCCATCTTTATCCCCTTGTGTTATTATTCCTCCTCCATCTTTATCCCCTTGTGTCATTATTCCCCCTCCATCTTTATCCCCTTGTGTTATTATTCCTCCTCCATGTTTACCCCCTTGTGTTATTATTCCTCCTCCATCTTTATCCCCTTGTGTCATTATTCCTCCTCCATCTTTATCCCCTTGTGTTATTATTCCTCCTCCATCTTTATCCCCTTGTGTCATTATTCCTCCTCCATCTTTATCCCCTTGTGTCATTATTCCTCCTCCATTTTTATCCCCTCGTGTCATTATTCCTCCTCCATCTTTATCCCCCTGTGTCATTATTCCTCCTCCATCTTTATCCCCTTGTGTTATTATTCCTTCTCCATCTTTATCCCCTTGTGTTATTATTCCTCCTCCTCCATCTTTATCCCCTTGTACTATTATTCCTCCTCCATCTTTATCCCCTTGTGTTATTATTCCTCCTCCATCTTTATCCCCTTGTGTTATTATTCCTCCTCCTCCATCTTTATCCCCTTGTGTTATTATTCCTCCTCCTCCATCTTTATCCCCTTGTACTATTATTCCTCCTCCATCTTTATCCCCTTGTGTTATTATTCCTCCTCCATCTTTATCCCCTTGTGTTATTATTCCCCCTCCATCTTTATCCCCTTGTGTCATTATTCCTCCTCCATCTTTATCCCCTTGTGTTATTATTCCTTCTCCATCTTTATCCCCTTGTGTCATTATTCCTCCTCCATCTTTATCCCCTTGTGTCATTATTCCTCCTCCATTTTTATCCTCTTGTGTCATTATTCCTCCTCCATCTTTATCCCCGTGTCATTATTCCTCCTCCATCTTTATCCCCTTGTGTTATTATTCCTTCTCCATCTTTATCCCCTTGTGTTATTATTCCTCCTCCTCCATCTTTATCCCCTTGTACTATTATTCCTCCTCCATCTTTATCCCCTTGTGTTATTATTCCTCCTCCATCTTTATCCCCTTGTGTTATTATTCCCCCTCCATCTTTATCCCCTTGTGTTATTATTCCCCCTCCATCTTTATCCCCTTGTGTTATTATTCCTCCTCCATCTTTATCCCCTTGTGTTATTATTCCCCCTCCATCTTTATCCCCTTGTGTTATTATTCCTCCTCCATCTTTATCCCCTTGTGTTATTATTCCTCCTCCATCTTTATCCCCTTGTGTTATTATTCCTCCTCCATCTTTATCCCCTTGTGTTATTATTCCTCCTCCATCTTTATCCCCTTGTTATTATTCCCCCTCCATCTTTATCCCCTTGTGTTATTATTCCTCCTCCATCTTTATCCCCCTGTTATTATTCCCCCTCCATCTTTATCCCCTTGTGTCATTTTTCTTCCTCCATCTTTATCTCCTTGTGTTATTATTCCCCCTCCATCTTTATCCCCTTGTGTCATTATTCCTCCTCCATCTTTATCCCTGTGTTATTATTCCTCCTCCATCTTTATCCCCTTGTGTTATTATTACCTCCTCCATCTTTATCCCCTTGTGTCATTATTCCCCCTCCATCTTTATCCCTGTGTTATTATTCCTCCTCCATCTTTATCCCTGTGTTATTATTCCTCCTCCATCTTTATCCCCTTGTGTCATTATTCCTCCTCCATCTTTATCCCCTTGTGTCATTATTCCTTCTCCATCTTTATCCCCTTGTGTTATTATTCCCTCCTCAATCTTTATCCCCTTGTGTTATTATTCCCTCCTCCATCTTTATCCCCTTGTGTTATTATTCCTCCTCCATCTTTATCCCCTTGTACTATTATTCCTCCTCCATCTTTATCCCCTTGTACTATTATTCCTCCTCCATCTTTATCCCCTTGTGTTATTATTTCTCCTCCATCTTTATCCCCTAGTACTATTATTCCTCCTCCATCTTTATCCCCTTGTGTCATTATTCCTCCTCCATCTTTATCCCCTTGTGTCATTATTCCTTCTACATCTTTATCCCCTTGTGGTATTATTCCCTCCTCCATCTTTATCCCCTTGTGTTATTATTCCTCCTCCATCTTTATGCCCTTGTGTTATTATTCCTCCTCCATCTTTATCCCCTTGTACTATTATTCCTCCTCCATCTTTATCCCCTTGTGTCATTATTCCTCCTCCATTTTTATCCCCTTGTGTCATTATTCCTCCTCCATCTTTATCCCCCTGTGTCATTATTCCTCCTCCATCTTTATCCCCTTGTGTTATTATTCCTTCTCCATCTTTATCCCCTTGTGTTATTATTCCTCCTCCTCCATCTTTATCCCCTTGTACTATTATTCCTCCTCCATCTTTATCCCCTTGTGTTATTATTCCTCCTCCTCCATCTTTATCCCCTTGTGTTATTATTCCTCCTCCTCCATCTTTATCCCCTTGTACTATTATTCCTCCTCCATCTTTATCCCCTTGTGTTATTATTCCTCCTCCTCCATCTTTATCCCCTTGTGTTATTATTCCTCCTCCTCCATCTTTATCCCCTTGTACTATTATTCCTCCTCCATCTTTATCCCCTTGTGTTATTATTCCTCCTCCATCTTTATCCCCTTGTGTCATTATTCCTCCTCCATCTTTATCCCCTTGTGTCATTATTCCTCCTCCATTTTTATCCCCTTGTGTCATTATTCCTCCTCCATCTTTATCCCCCTGTGTCATTATTCCTCCTCCATCTTTATCCCCTTGTGTTATTATTGCTTCTCCATCTTTATCCCCTTGTGTTATTATTCCTCCTCCTCCATCTTTATCCCCTTGTACTATTATTCCTCCTCCATCTTTATCCCCTTGTGTTATTATTCCTCCTCCATCTTTATCCCCTTGTGTTATTATTCCTCCTCCTCCATCTTTATCCCCTTGTGTTATTATTCCTCCTCCTCCATCTTTATCCCCTTGTGTTATTATTCCTCCTCCTCCATCTTTATCCCCTTGTACTATTATTCCTCCTCCATCTTTATCCCCTTGTGTTATTATTCCTCCTCCATCTTTATCCCCTTGTACTATTATTCCTCCTCCATCTTTATCCCCTTGTGTCATTATTCCTCCTCCATCTTTATCCCCTTGTGTCATTATTCCTTCTCCATCTTTATCCCCTTGTGTCATTATTCCCTCCTCCATCTTTATCCCCTTGTGTTATTATTCCCTCCTCCATCTTTATCCCCTTGTGTTATTATTCCTCCTCCATCTTTATCCCCTTGTACTATTATTCCTCCTCCATCTTTATCCCCTTGTGTCATTATTTCTCCTCCATCTTTATCCCCTTGTGTCATTATTCCTTCTCCATCTTTATCCCCTTGTGTCATTATTCCCTCCTCCATCTTTATCCCCTTGTGTTATTATTCCCTCCTCCATCTTTATCCCCTTGTGTTATTATTCCTCCTCCTCCATCTTTATCCCCTTGTGTTATTTTTCCTCCTCCATCTTTATCCCCTTGTCCCATTATTCCCCTTCCATCTTTATCCCCTTGTGTTATTATTCCTCCTCCATCTTTATCCCCTTGTGTTATTATTCCTCCTCCTCCATCTTTATCCCCTTGTGTTATTATTTCTCCTCCATCTTTATCCCCTTGTGTCATTATTCCTCCTCCATCTTTATCCCCTTGTGTTATTATTCCTCCTCCATCTTAATCCTCTTGTGCCATTATCATCCAATATGGCAAAAGGGGATCAGATGGAGGGGGGAATAATGTGACAAGGGGATAAAGATGGATGAGGAATAATAACACAAGGGGATAAAGATGGAGGAGGGAATAATAACACAAGGGGATAAAGATGGAGGAGGGAATAATAACACAAGGGGATAAAGATGGAGGAGGAATAAAAACACAAGGGGATAAAGATGGAGGAGGAATAATAACACAAGGCGATAAATATGGCGGAGGGAATAATAACACAGGGGGATAAAGATTGAGGAGGAGGGAATAATAACACAAGGGGATAAAGATGGAGGAGGAATAATAACACAAGGGGATAAATATGGCGGAGGGAATAATAACACAGGGTGATAAAGATTGAGGAGGAGGGAATAATAACACAAGGGGATAAAGATGGAGGGGGGATAATCAACCCTCCCCCCTCCATATTAATCCCCTTGTGTTATTATTCCTCCTCCATTTTTATCCCCTTGTATTATTATTCCCTCCTCCATCTTTATCCCCTTGTGTTATTATTCCTCCTCCATCTTTATCCCCTTGTGTTATTATTCCTCCTCCATCTTTATCCCCTTGTGTTATTATTCCTCCTCCATCTTTATCTCCTTGTGTTATTACTCCCCCCTCCATCTTTATCCCCTTGTGTTATTATTCCTCCTCCATCTTTATCCCCTTGTGTTATTATTCCTCCTCCATCTTTACCCACTTGTGTTATTATTCCTCCTCCATCTTTATCCCCTTGTGTTATTATTCCTCCTCCATCTTTATCCCCTTGTTATTATTCCCCTCCATCTTTATCCCCTTGTGTTATTAATCCTCCTCCATCTTTCTCCCCTTGTTATTATTCCCCCTCCATCTTTATCCCCTTGTGTCATTATTCCTCCTCCATCTTTATCCCCTTGTGTTATTATTCCCCCTCCATCTTTATCCCCTTGTGTCATTATTCCTCCTCCATCTTTATCCCTGTGTTATTATTCCTCCTCCATCTTTATCCCCTTGTGTTATTATTACCTCCTCCATCTTTATCCCCTTGTGTCATTCTTCCCCCTCCATCTTTATCCCTGTGTTATTATTCCTCCTCCATCTTTATCCCTGTGTTATTATTCCTCCTCCATCTTTATCCCCCTGTGTCATTATTCCTCCTCCATCTTTATCCCTGTGTTATTATTCCTCCTCCATCTTTATCCCCTTGTGTTATTATTACCTCCTCCATCTTTATCCCCTTGTGTCATTATTCCCCCTCCATCTTTATCCCCTTGTGTTATTATTCCTCCTCCATGTTTACCCCCTTGTGTTATTATTCCTCCTCCTTCTTTATCCCCTTGTGTCATTATTCCTCCTCCATCTTTATTCCCTTGTGTTATTATTCCTCCTCCATCTTTATCCCCTTGTGTCATTATTCCTCCTCCATCTTTATCCCCTTGTGTCATTATTCCTCCTCCATTTTTATCCCCTTGTGTCATTATTCCTCCTCCATCTTTATCCCCCTGTGTCATTATTCCTCCTCCATCTTTATCCCTTTGTGTTATTATTCCTTCTCCATCTTTATCCCCTTGTGTTATTATTCCTCCTCCTCCATCTTTATCCCCTTGTACTATTATTCCTCCTCCATCTTTATCCCCTTGTGTTATTATTCCTCCTCCATCTTTATCCCCTTGTGTTATTATTCCTCCTCCTCCATCTTTATCCCCTTGTGTTATTATTCCTCCTCCTCCATCTTTATCCCCTTGTACTATTATTCCTCCTCCATCTTTATCCCCTTGTGTTATTATTCCCCCTCCATCTTTATCCCCTTGTGTCATTATTCCTCCTCCATCTTTATCCCCTTGTGTTATTATTCCTTCTCCATCTTTATCCCCTTGTGTCATTATTCCTCCTCCATCTTTATCCCCTTGTGTCATTATTCCTCCTCCATTTTTATCCCCTTGTGTCATTATTCCTCCTCCATCTTTATCCCCGTGTCATTATTCCTCCTCCATCTTTATCCCCTTGTGTTATTATTCCTTCTCCATCTTTATCCCCTTGTGTTATTATTCCTCCTCCTCCATCTTTATCCCCTTGTACAATTATTCCTCCTCCATCTTTATCCCCTTGTGTTATTATTCCTCCTCCATCTTTATCCCCTTGTGTTATTATTCCTCCTCCATCTTTATCCCCTTGTGTTATTATTCCCCCTCCATCTTTATCCCCTTGTGTTATTATTCCCCCTCCATCTTTATCCCCTTGTGTTATTATTCCTCCTCCATCTTTATCCCCTTGTGTTATTATTCCCCCTCCATCTTTATCCCCTTGTGTTATTATTCCTCCTCCATCTTTATCCCCTTGTGTTATTATTCCTCCTCCATCTTTATCCCCTTGTGTTATTATTCCTCCTCCATCTTTATCCCCTTGTGTTATTATTCCTCCTCCATCTTTATCCCCTTGTTATTATTCCCCCTCCATCTTTATCCCCTTGTGTTATTATTCCTCCTCCATCTTTATCCCCTTGTTATTATTCCCCCTCCATCTTTATCCCCTTGTGTCATTATTCCTCCTCCATCTTTATCTCCTTGTGTTATTATTCCCCCTTCCATCTTTATCCCCTTGTGTCATTATTCCTCCTCCATCTTTATCCCCTTGTGTCATTATTCCTCCTCCATTTTTATCCCCTTGTGTCATTATTCCTCCTCCATCTTTATCCCCCTGTGTCATTATTCCTCCTCCATCTTTATCCCTTTGTGTTATTATTCCTTCTCCATCTTTATCCCCTTGTGTTATTATTCCTCCTCCTCCATCTTTATCCCCTTGTACTATTATTCCTCCTCCATCTTTATCCCCTTGTGTTATTATTCCTCCTCCATCTTTATCCCCTTGTGTTATTATTCCTCCTCCTCCATCTTTATCCCCTTGTGTTATTATTCCTCCTCCTCCATCTTTATCCCCTTGTACTATTATTCCTCCTCCATCTTTATCCCCTTGTGTTATTATTCCCCCTCCATCTTTATCCCCTTGTGTCATTATTCCTCCTTCATCTTTATCCCCTTGTGTTATTATTCCTTCTCCATCTTTATCCCCTTGTGTCATTATTCCTCCTCCATCTTTATCCCCTTGTGTCATTATTCCTCCTCCATTTTTATCCCCTTGTGTCATTATTCCTCCTCCATCTTTATCCCCGTGTCATTATTCCTCCTCCATCTTTATCCCCTTGTGTTATTATTCCTTCTCCATCTTTATCCCCTTGTGTTATTATTCCTCCTCCTCCATCTTTATCCCCTTGTACAATTATTCCTCCTCCATCTTTATCCCCTTGTGTTATTATTCCTCCTCCATCTTTATCCCCTTGTGTTATTATTCCTCCTCCATCTTTATCCCCTTGTGTTATTATTCCCCCTCCATCTTTATCCCCTTGTGTTATTATTCCCCCTCCATCTTTATCCCCTTGTGTTATTATTCCTCCTCCATCTTTATCCCCTTGTGTTATTATTCCCCCTCCATCTTTATCCCCTTGTGTTATTATTCCTCCTCCATCTTTATCCCCTTGTGTTATTATTCCTCCTCCATCTTTATCCCCTTGTGTTATTATTCCTCCTCCATCTTTATCCCCTTGTGTTATTATTCCTCCTCCATCTTTATCCCCTTGTTATTATTCCCCCTCCATCTTTATCCCCTTGTGTTATTATTCCTCCTCCATCTTTATCCCCTTGTTATTATTCCCCCTCCATCTTTATCCCCTTGTGTCATTATTCCTCCTCCATCTTTATCTCCTTGTGTTATTATTCCCCCCTCCATCTTTATCCCCTTGTGTCATTATTCCTCCTCCATCTTTATCCCCTTGTGTCATTATTCCTCCTCCATTTTTATCCCCTTGTGTCATTATTCCTCCTCCATCTTTATCCCCCTGTGTCATTATTCCTCCTCCATCTTTATCCCTTTGTGTTATTATTCCTTCTCCATCTTTATCCCCTTGTGTTATTATTCCTCCTCCTCCATCTTTATCCCCTTGTACTATTATTCCTCCTCCATCTTTATCCCCTTGTGTTATTATTCCTCCTCCATCTTTATCCCCTTGTGTTATTATTCCTCCTCCTCCATCTTTATCCCCTTGTGTTATTATTCCTCCTCCTCCATCTTTATCCCCTTGTACTATTATTCCTCCTCCATCTTTATCCCCTTGTGTTATTATTCCCCCTCCATCTTTATCCCCTTGTGTCATTATTCCTCCTTCATCTTTATCCCCTTGTGTTATTATTCCTTCTCCATCTTTATCCCCTTGTGTCATTATTCCTCCTCCATCTTTATCCCCTTGTGTCATTATTCCTCCTCCATTTTTATCCCCTTGTGTCATTATTCCTCCTCCATCTTTATCCCCGTGTCATTATTCCTCCTCCATCTTTATCCCCTTGTGTTATTATTCCTTCTCCATCTTTATCCCCTTGTGTTATTATTCCTCCTCCTCCATCTTTATCCCCTTGTACAATTATTCCTCCTCCATCTTTATCCCCTTGTGTTATTATTCCTCCTCCATCTTTATCCCCTTGTGTTATTATTCCTCCTCCATCTTTATCCCCTTGTGTTATTATTCCCCCTCCATCTTTATCCCCTTGTGTTATTATTCCCCCTCCATCTTTATCCCCTTGTGTTATTATTCCTCCTCCATCTTTATCCCCTTGTGTTATTATTCCCCCTCCATCTTTATCCCCTTGTGTTATTATTCCTCCTCCATCTTTATCCCCTTGTGTTATTATTCCTCCTCCATCTTTATCCCCTTGTGTTATTATTCCTCCTCCATCTTTATCCCCTTGTGTTATTATTCCTCCTCCATCTTTATCCCCCTGTGTTATTATTCCTCCTCCATCTTTATCCCCTTGTTATTATTCCCCCTCCATCTTTATCCCCTTGTGTTATTATTCCTCCTCCATCTTTATCCCCTTGTTATTATTCCCCCTCCATCTTTATCCCCTTGTGTCATTATTCCTCCTCCATCTTTATCTCCTTGTGTTATTATTCCCCCTCCATCTTTATCCCCTTGTGTCATTATTCCTCCTCCATCTTTATCCCTGTGTTATTATTCCTCCTCCATCTTTATCCCCTTGTGTTATTATTACCTCCTCCATCTTTATCCCCTTGTGTCATTATTCCCCCTCCATCTTTATCCCTGTGTTATTATTCCTCCTCCATCTTTATCCCTGTGTTATTATTCCTCCTCCATCTTTATCCCCTTGTGTCATTATTCCTCCTCCATCTTTATCCCCTTGTGTCATTATTCCTTCTCCATCTTTATCCCCTTGTGTTATTATTCCCTTCTCCATCTTTATCCCCTTGTGTTATTATTCCCTCCTCCATCTTTATCCCCTTGTGTTATTATTCCTCCTCCATCTTTATCCCCTTGTACTATTATTCCTCCTCCATCTTTATCCCCTTGTGTTATTATTTCTCCTCCATCTTTATCCCCTTGTACTATTATTCCTCCTCCATCTTTATCCCCTTGTGTCATTATTCCTCCTCCATCTTTATCCCCTTGTGTTATTATTCCTCCTCCATCTTTTTGCCCTTGTGTTATTATTCCTCCTCCATCTTTATCCCCTTGTACTATTATTCCTCCTCCATCTTTATCCCCTTGTGTCATTATTCCTCCTCCATTTTTATCCCCTTGTGTCATTATTCCTCCTCCATCTTTATCCCCCTGTGTCATTATTCCTCCTCCATCTTTATCCCCTTGTGTTATTATTCCTTCTCCTCCATCTTTATCCCCTTGTGTTATTATTCCTCCTCCATCTTTATCCCCTTGTGTTATTATTCCTCCTCAATCTTAATCCTCTTGTGCCATTATCATCCAATATGGCAAAAGGGGATCAGATGGAGGGGGGAATAATGGGACAAGGGGATAAAGATGGAGGAGGAATAATAACACAAGGGGATAAAGATGGAGGAGGAGGAATAATAACACAAGGGGATAAAGATGGAGGAGGAATAATAACACAAGGGGATAAAGATGGAGGAGGAATAATAACACAAGGGGATAAAGATGGAGGAGGGAATAATAACACAAGGGGATTAAGATGGAGGAGGGAATAATAACACAAGGGGATAAAGATGGAGGAGGAATAATAACACAAGGGGATAAAGATGGAGGAGGAGGGAATAATAACACAAGGGGATAAAGATGGAGGGGGATAATCAACCCTCCCCCTCCATATTAATCCCCTTGTGTTATTATTCTTCCTCCATCTTTATCCGCTTGTGGTATTATTCCCTCCTCCATATTAATCCCCTTGTGTTATTGCGGAGGAGGGATGAGGGAGAAATAAAGCATAAGGCATTAAAATGTAATGCCTTGTGCTTTATTACTTCCCCCACCCCCGCCGCTATTATCCCTCTCCCCCTCCATCTTAATGCCTTGTGCTCCGTCCAATACACTTCCCCCCCCCCCCCACCTCGTCCAATACACTGATGATGACGGGGGGGGGGGGGGGGGGGGGGGAATGATGACGGGGGGGGGGGGTGTTAATGACGGGGGGGTGGATGATGACGGGGGGGGGGGGGGGGGAATGATGTATTTTCCACCCTAGGCTTATAGTCGAGTCAATAACTTTTTTTCCTGGGTTTTTGGGGTGAAATTAGGGGCCTCGGCTTATATTCGGGACGGCTTATACTCGAGTATATACAATATGTTTTTAACAACTCTTCTCCACCTATATTTTTTTTCAGAAAAAAGTGGAGAGTTTGAATTTTTCATTCCTTTATTTATTTATTTATTTTGAGGATCTTTTGTCAGAAATTCTGTCACACGACATGTGACAAAAAAAACCTTCAAAATCTACAAAAAAAATAAGCCCGATGTGTGTATAAGAAATAGCTATGTTACAGAACAGAGTGCTACTGCAGGATGGGACTACGCAGATCTTATTTGTTGTCTGTTACCATGGAGATGCATAGGCCTGCATAGGGGGTGTAGACACAAACCAATAGTATAACGTTTTTAACCACCTATATACTCCGTCTGCCAACCCTGTTAGACGCTCAGGTCTTTCTTTCATGTACATCCAAGTCATAATAGATAATACGACGAGGGTGGACACAGGTTTCCTGACCTACATGGATCCCTCTGTTATGTTCTTATATATGACACAGGCCCAGATTTATCAAAGTGTGTGAGAGAAACATTAGAGGGATTTTCCCACAGTGACCAATCACAGCTCAGCTAATGAGCTCTGGTAAAGTGAAAGCTGAGCTGTGATTGGTTGCTGTGGGCCTATAATAGTTCTTACACAGAGCTATGCATCCCCATGGTAACAGACTACAAATATGACCTTTGCGGTCTGACCCTACTTTGACACTCAATGTATATAAGAATGAATAAACAGAGTGTCACTGCAGGATGGGACTACACACTATTTGGTGTCTGTTACCATGGAGATGCATAGGTCTGCATAGGGGCTGGAGACACAAAACAATAGTATAATGATTTTAACAACTTTTCTCCATCCGCCAACCCTTTTAGATGCTCGGGTCTTTCTTTCATGTACATCCAGGTCATAAGAGAGGATACGGTGAGGGTGGACGAAGATTTCTTGACCTACATGGATCCTTCTCTTCCGATAGATGACACTTTCACCATACGGGCCCCGAACGTTAATTGACGTTCCGGATTCCGGATGGCTAGGTCAATGTGCCTTATAAGATGAATGTTCCTAATCTTCCAGGCCTGTCATACTCTCATTATACACCGTCTTGCCGCATCTCAGGGGGTTCCTTATCTGCGCGTTGAAAGATGTAGAATGACATTTTGTGGGATTTGTACAGCTTGTTGACCTTATTGTGAAGTGGAGCACTCGGCTGTGATGCCGTCTTATTATGCGGCGATTATTAGGTCGCGGTGATCTTCAATTACAGTCTGGAGAGTTTTTCTCAGGAACTCCAAGGTCATTTCCTCTCGGTGATGACATCCTGCCGAGCGGCTGCCAATCATTCCCAAATATATTACGCCGAGTGGCGGCAGTGATGCAGATCTTGTGCCAGGTGACCACTGCAGAATGTACTTAGATTATCAGGCAAACTGGGGACCTCCAGCTGTTGCAAAACTACAACTACCAGCATACCCGGACAGCCAACGGCTATCCGGGTATGCTGGGAATTGTATATTTGCAACAGCTGGAGGCAGACAGTTTGGAGATCACTGCTCTATCATCCATCTATCTATCTCACATCTATCTATCTTATATCTATCTATTTAGCCATCTCATATCTATATATCTCATATCTTTCTATCTATCTATCATATATCTCATATCTATCTATATATTCATCTCATATCTATCTATTTATCCATCTCATATCTATCTATCTATCTAGCCATCTCATATCTATCTCATATCTATCTATCTATCTATCTATCTCATATCTATCTCATATCTATCTATCTATATATCTCATATCTATATATCTCATATCTATCTATCTATCTATCTCTTTATCTATCTCATATCTATCTATCTTATATCTATCTATTTATCCATCTCATATCTTTCTATCTATCTCCTATCTATCTCATATCTATCTATCTCTCATATCTATCTATCTCTCATATCTATCTATCTCTCGTATCTATCTATCTCTCGTATCTATCTATCTCATATCTATCTATCTCATATCTATCTATCTCATATCTATCTATCTCTTATCTATCTATCTCTTATCTATCTATCTATCTCATATCTATCTATCTCATATCTATCTATCTATCTCATATCTATCTATCTATCTCATATCTATCTATTTCTCATATCTATCTATCTCATATCTATCTATCTATTTATTCATCTCATATCTATCTATCTCATATTTATCTATCTCATATCTATTTTTCAATCTATCTGCAGTGTCCTACTCCATGGTGTTTGTGTTGTTCATTGGTTGTCAGAAGCTCTTACACTCCAACATTCACTTTATGTTTTCACTGTTAAATGTATTATTTTCCCATTGACCCCAATAAAATAACAAACACTTTAATTCACCTTCCTCCACTCCCTCGTATTTCCAATATCGGGGTGTCCTGTCCGCGGATGGTGACTTTGCTTTTCCCTCGAGCTGCAGAGCGTACAGTCAGGGGAAATTCAGTTTAAAGGGGTTATCCATCATAAAGTGATTTTAGTACGTACCAGACAGATAGTAACGGACATGCTTAGTAAGGATCCATGCTTGTCTTGGGGTTAAATGGCTATGTTGTGAGATTACCATAATGCTAAACGAGAGAGTGGGACACGATTTTTACACTTCGGCAAGGATGTTTCCCTGATCCATCTGTTTACAGCTGAGTTGTTGGAACTGTGTACTGCCAGAGACTGTTGCCTTGTCTGCATATTGAGCCAAGTAAAGAGAGACTGAGTTTGTCCATCTACTAATGTGTGTCTAAATCCTCTCTACTCTCGCAACTCTACTCTTTCGTGGCCGCCGCGGCTGCCAGTCAGAACCAGAGGCGACTCTACCAACCCTCGTTCTGGCCCTGACCATCTCAGGGGGCCCTTGTCACATTCTGGACATCCCTGTGTCCCGAAAGATCTTTTCGGGACACAAGGATGTCCCATCGATTACCTTTCTGCGGCGGCCCCCGCCTTAACTTTAAAAACACAGGGGCCGCTGGGAAGTAGTGCACGCAGGGATGTCACTGACGTACCGTGCATGCGCCCATGGCAACAGCAGAGCAGAGCGGAGCAGGGAGGAGGAGGACGCGCGTGCGCGCATGGTAAGTTGCCTGTATGTTGTACGTCACCTTCAGTGTTCTGACCACCACTCCTCCGATCCCGGGACCTACTGCTATGGCATGTAGGCCATTGCAGTAGATTGTGACCCAAGACCGGAGGAGCGGTGGTCGGAACACTGAAGTGGGGCAGTACACAAGCATACAGCCTCCAGCCATACACTGTATATGGCTGGAGGCTGTATGTCTGTGGGGGAACTGTACTGCACCTAATGTGGGGAACTATAGTGCACCTAATGTGGGGAACTATAGTGCACCTAATGTGGGGAACTATACTGCACCTAATGTGGGGAGCTACTATATAAGGATAGGAGTTATACCGTACCACCATCAAAAGGCACAGAAAAATTCTCAGCACCAGGTAGGGTTGCCACCCTGCCGGTATTTTACCGGCACAGCCGGTATTTTCATCTACATTCCGGGCTGTGTCGGTAAGTTTGGATGGAAAATACCGGCCATGCAATGGCCGGTATTTTTCATTCACTGACAGGGGCGGACGGAGCAGCATCCCCAGAAGAGCACTTCTTTCATGTCCGGCTGTACAATGCCCAGGTCTGACACCACCAGCCTGTGACAGGGAGAGCTCCGTGCGATGACAGGAAGAGATTGTACAGTGCTGGGGAGGGGGCGTGACCTCCTGTCTCCTCTCTCCCCCTCCCCCGCCTTCCCTCTGCCCCGTGCAGTTTTACAACCCTCCATAGGCAGAGCAGGGAGGGGAGAGGCCGTGTATCCTGTCTCCATCTGCTGCGCAGGGCGGGTGAGTGTCTGTGTATATATGTGTGTGTGTATATATATGTGTGTGTGTATATATGTGTGTGTGTATATATGTGTGTGTGTATATATGTGTCTGTGTATATATGTGTCTGTGTGTATATATGTGTCTGTGTGTATATATGTGTCTGTGTGTATATATGTGTCTGTGTGTATATATGTGTCTGTGTGTATATATGTGTCTGTGTGTATATATGTGTCTGTGTATGTGTCTCTATGTGTCTGTGTATATAACAACTATGTGGGACAACTATGCTGCCTAATCTGGGGGACAACTATGCTGCCTAATCTGGGGGACAACTATGCTGCCTAATCTGGGGGACAACTATGCTGCCTAATCTGGGGGACAACTATGCTGCCTAATCTGGGGGACAACTATGCTGCCTAATCTGGGGGACAACTATGCTCCTAATCTGGGGGACAACTATGCTGCCTAATCTGGGGGACAACTATGCTGCCTAATCTGGGGGACAACTGGGGTACAACTATGCTCCTAATCTGGGGGACAACTGGGGTACAACTATGCTCCTAATCTGGGGGACAACTATGCTGCCTAATCTGGGGGAAAACTACCCGGCCCTCCACAATCTTTTTAGTTTCTCATGTGGCCCCATGGGATAAATAATTGCCCACCCCATTCCTCCTCCACCCCGGACATTCCTTAACCTGGAGCCGCCCGGGGAAAGGAGAAAGTGAAGACAAGAGACTGGTGAGACCTCTCTGCAAAATTGTGTATTTAATGCAGTGTTTCCCAACCAGGGTGCCTCCAGCTGTTGCAAAACTATTACTCCCAGCATGCCCAGACAGCCTTTGGCTGTCCGGGCATGCTGGGAGTTGTAGTTTTGCAATAGCTGGAGGCACCCTGGTTGGGAAACACTGATTTAATGTTTTAATGTGTGAAACTATCTGCTGCGCTCTGTATCTAATCCTGTCATGTGCGATACTGTCTGCTGAGCCTGTGTATCTAATTCTGTCATGTGTGATACTGTGAGCTGAGCCTGTATATCCAAATCTGTCATGTAGGATACTATCTGCTGAGCCTGTGCATCTAAATCTGTCATGTGTGATACTGTCTGCTCAGCCTGTGTATCTAATCCTGTTATGTGGGATACTATCTGCTGAGCCTGTGCATCTAAATCTGTCATGTGTGATACTGTCTGCTGAGCCTGTGCATCTAAATCTGTCATGTGTGATACTGTCTGCTGAGCCTGTGTATCTAAATCTGTCATGTGTGATACTGTCTGATTAGCCTGTGCATCTAAATCTGTCATGTGTGATACTGTCTGATTAGCCTGTTTATCTGACGTTGCGCAGGGGGACGTCACTCGTCATCACAGAGAGCCAGCGTTGCTGTCGCGCACCACCACTACCGCCGCTGCTGGCATAAATAGGGTTTTGGTAGGTATTCTCTAAATGTAAATTTTTTGTGCGATATAGGAAAATTCCCCCCGCATATATATTGTATTCCTCCAATCCCCTATGCCATTTCTTAAACCCCCCTCCAATCCCCCATGCCATTTCTTAAACCCCTGATCCCTCAGCCCCTGTGCAATCTGGCCCCTCCCCTTTTGTAGCTCCACCCCCACATAGCCACACCCATGACCGGTATTTTTCTGAGGGAAAGGTGGCAACCCTAGCACCAGGCCCATGATGCTCTTAATCCGGCCCTGGGGGGGGGGGGGGGGTGAACATAACATTACCTGTGTCCAGCCTGAGATGCATGCTGATAACCTGCGGGACCCCTTTGCCCCCCTGAACCAATACACACATGCATACATACACATAAACACATTGCACAAAACATACAGTACATACACATTACACATTGGGGGAGATTTACCAAAACCCGTCCAGAGGAAAAGTTGCTGAGTTGCTCATAGCAACCAATCAGATCGCTTCTTTCATTTCTTAGAGGCCTTTTCAAAAATGAAAGCAGCGATCTGATTGGTTGCTATGGGCAACTGAGCAACTTTTCCTCTGCACAGGTTTTGATAATTCTCCCCCATACTGTATACAGTATGTATATCTTAAAGACACCGATACATAGGAATGTCGGGACAGCGGATGCCTCCTCCGGCCGTTTCCCTGAATCAGCCAGAGGTCCGGATGACTGGCGGTCGAGGTCCGGATCTGGGCCGCGGTCCACCAGTAGAGTACTGCTGCTGCATACATATACATAATACACACATACATACGGACACATTACACATAAGCTATATACATTAAACATACATACACATTACACATATACTGTATACATATACATTAAATACATACATATATGCTATATACATATACATTACTCATACATACACATTACACATATACTGTATAATTGAGTTGCATATTACATATTAATTACATATTACACTACTGTACATATACATTACACACATACACAAATTGCACAAAACATACATACATGTACATTACACATATGCTGTATACATATACATTACACACTGTACACAAATACACGCACTGTACATAAATACACATTGCACATATACTGTATACATATACATTACACACATGAATACACATTACACATATACTGTATACATATACATTACATACACACATACATATTTCACATATACATTGCACACATGCATAAATACAAATTAGACATATAGGGGGCGATTAATCAAAACCTGTCTAGAGGTAAAATTGCTGAGATGCCCATAGCAACCAATCAGATCGCTGCTTTCATTTTTCAGAGGTACTTTTAAAAGTGAAAGTAGCGATCTGATTGGTTGCTATGGGCAACTCAGCACAAGATTTGATAAATCTCCCCCAAACTGTATACACACACATGACGCACATACTGTATACATAAACATTATACACAAGGATACAAATTACACACACATACATTACATACACATTTTTTTTACATACACATTTACTATGCCTAAATATCTATTCACCCTATTGCCATAAGTAGGTAAGTATTCTGTGTTATTATACTGAAAACTGCATAGGTTCCCCTTTGAAGTCTATGCTAGGTCTATATAAGACAGTTAATTCTAGATCCATACTTCGAGCAGAAGTGAAGATTATAGTCCCGAAATTGCAACCTAGAACTCCAGCCATAGATATAAAGGGCGATGTATGGCACAAACTTGTGGTTAGAATACAGCTTAGTGGTATGAACTTTAGTAGAATGAGTTTTAGTCAGTCGTGTTGTGCAACCAAGGGATTAATATAGTACATGTTGTGAAAACCCATCAGTATCAAGATGATCTTCACAATGCCTTTATTTACTTGTAACTATAACCAACCGGGAGAACTTCTATTGAGGTCACCATAACTATGAAGACTTGAAGTAGGAAGACAAGTGGGTAACAATGGTACACCGGAGCTGATGGAGTTATGTATGAATTAAATCGGTATTTCGTGCAAAACTTTTTCATCCCTATCCAAAGGATAGGGAATAAGATGTCTGATCGGGGGGGGGGGGCCCGATGCTGAGACCCCCCGCGATCTCTCTGCAGCACCCGTATTCTATGTCGGTGCTGAGTCTCCAGTTTCGGAAACCTCCGCGTTTCTGGGACTGGGGACGTGATGTCTCGCCACGCCCTTCCATTCATGTCTATGGGAGGGGGCGGGACGGCCCGGAGGCTTCTGAAACTGGAGACTCAGTACTCGTGCTGCAGGGCGATCGCGATCGCGGGGGGGGGGGGGGGGTCTCAGCATCGGGCCCCCCGCAATCAGACATTTTATCCCCTATCCTTTGGATAGGGGATAAAATGTTTTTGCCCGAATACCGCTTTAAGAAAATCTCCAAGACAACAAAGATTGGGAAATTTTTACCTGGTCCACATCAGCCAGTTACTACTATGTTCCATACAACGAGCAGTAATGAAGAATGTAAAACCTTTGGGTTTCATAACCCTAGCCATAGATATAAAAGGGTAATGTGTGGTACCAGTTATATACAGTAACTTGTGTTAGGATACAGTATGAACTTACGTATGAGCTTTAGTCAGTCGTGTTGAGCAACAAAGGATTAATATAGTACATGTTGTGAAAACCGATCAGTATCAAGATGATCTTCACAATGCCTTTATTAACTTGTTGTAACTATACCCAACCGGGAGAACTTCTATTGAGGTCACTGTAACCATTAAATCATGAAGTAGGAAGACAAGTGGGTAACAATGGGCATGGCAGCCGATAACGATCTAAAGAACATCTCCAAAACAAGAAGGATTGGAAATTGTTGGGTCAAGTTTCCTATCTCTCACATCTTCTCTTTAAGTCAACAAATATTTTGGCTCCGACTCTCGTGTCATGTAAAGTTTCTTCCATGGCCTTCCGGGAACTAAAAAAAAACCTAGATTGGATCTGACAAAGAGGTCATCTCCATCCAGCAAAGAAATTCGGATTTTGTCCTTTTGCTTTCTAGTGAAATTTGGGGAATTCCTCTCTTGACTACGAACTCAGACATTTGAATAGAAAAAATCATAGAACGTGAAGTCTTGTTTTCACCCCCCATACGTGGACCTTCCTGTGCGACCGATGCTTACAAGATACCATCAAAACTAGGGATGCACCGATATATCGGCGGCCGATACATATCGGCCGAAAATAGCTATTTCGACAAAATGCCGAAACAACAAAAAATGTGCCGATAATGACCACCTCCCCTGCCCGCCCACAGCACAAGTTACAAACACTGCCAGTGGCAGAGGCACTCGTGGGGGTGCAGGGGGGACCGGCCGCAACATCTGGGGGGGGGGTTGCGCTCTCCGGGATAGGAATACTTATTTTTATGTGCCCGGGCCGGCTCCCGTGTGTGGCTGCAGGCGGGGGCCGGCCAGCGCATATAAAACCTAATACTGTATACTAAAAACCATGGGGCCTCCAGCTGTTGTGAAACTACAACTCCCAGCATGCCCGGACCAGCAAAGTCTGTCCGGGCATGCTGGGAGTTGTAGTTTCACAACAGCTGGAGGCCCCCTGGTTTTTAGTACACAGTATTAGTTTTTATATGCTCTGGTCGGCCCCCGCCTGCAGCCACACACGGGAGCCGGCCCGGGCACATAAAAAGAAGTATTCCTAATCCTATCCCGGACATCCCTGTGTCACGAAAAATCTTTTCGGGACATAAGGATGTCCGGCGGTCACTCACCATTCCCCGGCGTCCTCCTGCGATCCTCCTTCAGTCCTTCGCTTCTCCGCCTCTATGGTCGTACACACGGGACGTCACTGACGTCCCGTGCGTACAACCATAGAGACGCAGGAGGACCGCAGGATCGTCGCAGGAGAACGCGGCGCTGGCCGGGCCTGGTAGGTGACCGGCGGCGCGTCATCTTGTTCAGTGTTCCGGTCACCGCTCCCTGCGGTCCCGGCACCTACTGCTATGGTCCATGGGCCATAGCAGTAGATGTGACCCGGGCCGGAGGAGCGGTGACCGGAACACTGTGGGGGCAGCAGTACAGACATACAGCCTCCAGCCATACACTGTATATGGCTGGATGCTGTATGTCTGTGGGGTGGGGGAACTGCTGACCTAATGTGGGGGGGAGCTGCCTACAAATGTGGGGGGAAGCTGCCATACAAATGTGGGGGGGAGCTGCCTACAAATGTGGGGGGAGCTGCCTAATATTGTGTGGGGGGGGGGTGGAAGCTGCCTAATATTGTTGGGGGGAGCTGCCTGATATTGTGGGGGGGGAGCTGCCTAATATTGTGGGGGGGGGGGAGCTGCCTAATATTGTGGGGGGGGGGGGGGGGCTGCCTAATATTGGGGGGGGGGGAGCTGCCTAATATTGTTGGGGGGAGCTGCCTGATATTGTGGGGGGGGGGGGAGCTGCCTATTATTGTGGGGGGAGCTGTCTAAATATTGTGGGGGGGAGCTGCCTAATATTGTTGGGGGGAGCTGCCTAATATTGTTGGGGGGAGCTGCCTAATATTGTTGGGGGGAGCTGCCTGATATTGTTGGGGGGAGCTGCCTAATATTGTGGGGGGGGAGCTGCCTAATATTGTTGGGGGGAGCTGCCTAATATTGTTGGGGGAGCTGCCTGATATTGTGGGGGAACTGCTGACCTAATGTGGGGGGGAGCTGCCTACAAATGTGGGGGGAAATGCTGACCTAATTTGGGAACCTGCCTACTGTTGTGGGGGAGCTGCCTACTATTGTGGGGGGAGCTGCCTACTATTGTGGGGGAGCTGCCTACTATTGTGGGGGAGCTGCCTACTATTGTGGGGGAGCTGCCTACTATTGTGGGGGAACTCCCGACCTAATGTGGGGGAGCTGGCAATCTAATGTGGGGGAATCTAATCTAATGAGCAGAGCGCTGCATTTTACCAGAAGACGGGGAGAAGTCATTTTCGGTATCGATATCGTTTCGGCCGGACATTTTTTATTTATTTCGGTTTCGTTTCGGTTCTGAAATTTCCATTTCGGTGCACCTCTAATCAAAACCTTACGAAATACTCTGAAGAAACTTTTTAAAAAAGCAGCTGCGGTTCCCTTCCCCTGCCACTAGGTGATGTACAGACCTTCAGTACAAAACACAGAGCAGTTCTGGCCAATAAAGGGAACACAAGGAACCCACCTCTACGATGTCCCTATGCGCTATCACAGTGTTTCCAAACCAGCGTGCCTCTAGTTGTTGCAAAACTACAACTCTCATCATGCCCAAACCCCCCCCCCCCCCCAAAAAAAAAAAAAAACAGCAGCTGATTTTTGGGGCAAAAATCAAGAACTTGGGCTGCTCAAACAGAGCAGTTCTGGCCGATAGAGGGAACACGAGGAACCCATCTCTATGATCTCCCAGTGTTCTGATAAAGTGTTTCCCAACCAGTTCTGTGATCTTCCAAACTTTACAGTTGACCCTCACAAGATCTTGACCCATATTCCTCCCCCCACCCCCACCCCAAAAACAACAGATGATTTTTTGGGCAAATAAGTAGGACATTGGCAGCTCAAACAGAGAAGTTCTGGCCGATAGAGGGAACCTACCTCTGTGGTGTCCCTATGCACAGTGGCGTTGCTAGGGTTGGTGTCACCCGGTGCGGTAGAAAATGGTGTCACCCCCATACCTACCCCCCCCCCCCCTCAGTAAGTTTTTAGCCTGTTGTGACAGACACCACTGTTGTAGCGCATTGTGAGAAATTCCAGTATAATAATCAGATATACCAGTTTCCACAGAATAGGAAAGTGTTAAAGAAGTTTTCACCATTTAAATATACAGCTCCAGAATTACTTAAAGGGGTACTCCACTGGAAAACATTTACTTTTATATCAACTGGTGCCAGAAAGTTAAACAGATTTTTAAATTACTTCTATTTAAAATCTTAATACTTACAGTACTTATAAGCTGGTGTATGCTCCACAGGAAGTTGTGTAGTTCTTTCCAGTCTGACCACAGTGCTATTTGCTGACACCTCTGTCCATGTCAGGAACTGTCCAGAGCAGGAGAGGTTTGCTATGGGGATTTGCTCCTACTATGGACAGTTCTTGACATGGACAGAGGTGTCAGCACAGAGCACTGTGGTCAGACAGAAAATAAATTAAAAGGAAAATAACTTCCTGTGAATCACTTATACAGCAGCTAATAAGTACTGGAAGGATTAAGATTTTTAAATAGAAGTAATTTACAAATCTGTTTAACTTTGTAGCACCAGCTGATTAAAAAAAATGTTTTCCAGTAGAGTACCCCTTTGAGCAGTGGTGAGGTTATGCTGGGAGTTGTAGTTTCACTGACCTAACTGTAGAAATGACAAGTGACTACAGCTCTGATGTAGAGAGGAGAATGTACAATGGTATCAGTGACTACAGGTGATATCTTCTCTATAGTGAGGAGAATACACAATGATATCTGACTACAGGGGACGTCTTCTCTATAGTGAGGAGAATACACAATGACATCAGTGACTACAGGGGACGTCTTCTTTATAGTGAGGAGAATACACAATGGTATCAGTGATTACAGGTGACGTCTTCTCTATAGTGAGGAGAATACACAATGATATCAGTGACTACAGGTGACGTCTTCTCTATAGTGAGGAGAATGTACAATGATATCAGTGACTACAGGTGACGTCTTCTCTATAGTGAGGAGAATACACAATGATATCAGTGACTACAGGTGACGTCTTCTCTATAGTGAGGAGAATACACAATGATATCAGTGACTACAGGTGACGTCTTCTCTATAGTGAGGAGAATACAGAATGATATCAGTGACTACAGGTGACGTCTTCTCTATAGTGAGGAGAATACACAATGATATCAGTGACTACAGGTGACGTCTTCTCTATAGTCTTTCCTTATCTAATTCAGATGGTACATACCGCCAGGACTTGATCCAGCTAAAACTTCTGTCTGTAGAATGTGACGCCCAGACGTCTCCTCACTATGTCAGCGCATTCTCATCCTCTATATGAAAACAATTATTATTATAAACCTGCCAGACACTGTATCCTCTAAATATAATACTACTATACACTATACTCTTTGATTATAAACCTTCCATAAACCATACCCACTGAATACTACCACACACTGTACATTCTGAATATAATACCAACACATACTGTACCCTCTGAATATAAATCTGCCACATACTGTACCCCTGAATATAATACCGCCACACACTGTACCCACTGAATATAATACTACCACATACTGTACCCTCTGAATATCATACTACCACAAACTGCGCCCTCTGAATATAAATCTGCTACATACTGTACCCTCTGAATATAAATCTGCCACATACTGTACCCTCTGAATATAAATCTGCCACATACTGTACCCGTGAATATAAATCTGCCACTTACTGTACCCCTGAATATAAATCTGCCACATACTGTACCCCTGAATATAATACCGCCACATACTGTACCCTCTGAATATAATACTACCACCCACTGCGCCCTCTGAATATAATACTTAGAGATGAGCAAACTACAGTAAATTCAACTCGTCACAAACTTCTCTGCTCGGCAGTTGATAACTTTTCCTGCATAAATTAGTTCAGCTTTCAGGTGCTCCCGTGGGCTGGAAAAGGTGGATACAGTCCTAGGAGACTCTTTCCTAGGATTGTATCCACCTTTTCCAGCCCACCGGAGCACCTGAAGGCTGAACTAATTTATGCAGAATAAGTCATCAACTGCCGAGCCGAGAAGTTAGTGACGAATCGAATTTACTGTAAGTTCGCTCATCTCTAATAATACTACCACAAACTGCGCCCTCTGAATATAATACTACCACCCACTGCACCCTCTGAATATAATACTACCACAAACTGCGCCCTCTGAATATAATACTACCATAAACTGCGCCCTCTGAATATAACGTTGCCATACAGTGCACCCTCTGAATATAATACCACAACCTCAGTAACACCCCTCAACATCCGTTAGCTGATGCTATTACGACGGGAGGGGGGTATTGGTGGTGTTGCTAGTGGATGATGGGGGTGCTACTACTCGGGGGGTGTTGCCGGAGGATGATGAGGGTGCTACTCTGGCCATCCCCCCTGGCAGTATCATCCCCATCATCCATCCGCAGGATCATCCTCCTGGCAGGAGCACCGCCATCATCCACCATCAGGATCTGCTGATGGAGGTGCTGCTGGGGGGGGGGGGGGTGTTTCTGGTGGATGATGAGGGTGCTACTGCCAGGGGGGGAGCATTAGGTAGGCAGCAGTTCCCCCGCATTAGGTAGGTCGCAGTTTCCCCACATTAGGTAGCATCTATTCCCCACATTAGGCAGCATAGATTCCCCACATTTGGTACCAGTTCCCCCACATTAGGTAGGTACCAGTTACCCCACATTAGGTAGCAATTTCCCCACATTAGGTAGCACAGATTCCCCACATTAGGTAGCAATTTCCCCACATTAGGTAGCACAGATTCCCCACATAAGGTAGCATAGACTCCCCACATAAGGTAGCACAGATTCCCCACATAAGGTAGCATAGACTCCCCACATAAGGTAGCATAGACTCCCCACACTTGGTAGTAGTTTCCCCACATTAGGCCGCAGGTTCCCTTGCAGGTTCCCCACAATGGGTCAAAGTCTCCCCACAATAGATTGCTGGTTATACCCCCCCCCCCCCCCCCCCACACACACACACACACACAAAAAACACATACAACACAGAGAGAGAGACATACACAAACACACACAGTCAGAGAGACACACACACTCACAGACACACACATACACAGTCACACACACACACACACACACAGAGTCACACACACAGTCACATACACAAACATAGATAGAGACAGACACACACACTCACACCCATCCAGCGCAGCGATCCTTCTCACCGGGCGCCGTGCGAGTGACGTAACTGACGTCCTCCTGCGCGGCCATGCGGTGTGACGTCAGGCCGGCGCAGACGTGGGAGCGGAGGCCGGGCACAGTGCTGGTGAAGGTGAGGGGGGGGTGTGATGATGGACGGGCACACAGTGCCGGAGAAAGAGGGGGGTTGCTGACGGACGGGCGCACCGCACACACAGCGCGCGGGGGGGGGGGGGTTGGGTGCTGACGGATGGGAGGCCGGTCGGGCACAGATGGGGGGGTGGGTGCTGCGGAGCGTCTTGGTGTCACCCCATAAGATTGGTCGCACCCCCCGCACCCGGGTCGCAACGCCACTGCCTATGCACTAACACAGTGTTTTCAAACCAGGGACCATTAGCTGTTGCAAAACTAAAACTCCCAGCATGCTCAGACAGCCAAAGGCTGTGATCTTCCAAAACTTTCCTGCTAATCCTCACATGGTCTTCATCCCGCCCCCCCCCCCAAAACAGCAGCTGGGGCAAAGAACAAGAACACATGAGCTGCTCATACAGGGCAGTTCTGGCCGATAGAGGAAACACAAGGAACCTACCTCTATGATGTCCATATGTACTAAAACAGTGTTTCCAAACCAGTGTGCCTCTAGGTGTCGCAAAACTACAACTCCCAGCATGCTCGGACAGCCTTTGGCTGTCCGGGCATGCTGGGAATTGTAGTTTTGCCACAGCTGGAACAATGCCGGTTGATAAACACTGCCCTAACAGGAAACTCCTTTTGGTTTTATCAGACCCTGGGCACCTGACAGCTACATTTTCAGTCTTGCTATATCAGCATTTCTACGCCTCACCAACTCAGCTCTGCTACATTCGTAAAATAGACGTGCGTCTTGAAGGTGTTCGATGGAGCAGCTTTGTTTACTCTGGTTGCTCAGATGCTGTTTTGTCCTCTTTTGATGACTCTACATTCCGGATGCGGAGAATACACACACAGCAATATTTCTGGAGTCATCGACCTGGATACGAAGAATGGTACAAACCCCCCCCCCCCCCCTCCCCCTCACTTATCTCTAGTGGAGACATGCGCGCACCTGTGTGTATAGAAGAAGGAGGACGGCAAACAAGTAGATCCAACCTGATTACAGAAACTCATTACCTGGACACGAGTGGCCGAAGATAAATCGCCTCCTACAGGGCGCAAAATTAATGATAGGATTATTAGAATTTACTCAAGATACCGCACGAGACCTCCCAGCAAACAACATTTGTCTTCTAGATATGATGGGAAAGAAGATAACAATTTTTTTCCGATGCAACGCAACCAGTCGGTGCTTTGTGCATCCCTTATAGAATGGCCTCCATATTGCAGAGACTTGAGTCTGTTATCTTCATGATACATAAACCGATCAACGAAACATTAAAACCACGTGACTGATATAGTGTCGTCCACATGTGCTTTTACCCATTGGGGCCTGGACTTTATAGACCTGTGCTGTATCCTGTGGTATCAGATCCTGTAAGGTGTGAGGTGCGGCCTCCATGGATCTATGATGTGTCCTGTGATATCAGATCCTGTAAGGTGTGAGGTGCGGCCTCCATGGATCTATGATGTATCCTGTGGTATCAGATCCTGTAAGGTGTGAGGTGCGGCCTCCATGGATCTATGATGTGTCCTGTGGTATCAGATCCTGTAAGGTGTGAGGTGCGGCCTCCATGGATCTATGATGTGTCCTGTGGTATCAGATCCTGTAAGGTGTGAGGTGCGGCCTCCATGGATCTATGATGTGTCCTGTGGTATCAGATCCTGTAAGGTGTGAGGTGCAGCCTCCATGGATCTATGATGTGTCCTGTGGTATCAGATCCTGTAAGGTGTGAGGTGCGGCCTCCATGGATCTATGATGTGTCCTGTGGTATTAGATCCTGTAAGGTGTGAGGTGCGGCCTCCATGGATCTACGATGTGTCCTGTGGTATCAGATCCTGTAAGGTGTGAGGTGCGGCCTCCATGGATCTATGATGTGTCCTGTGGTATCAGATCCTGTAAGGTGTGAGGTGCGGCCTCCATGGATCTATGATGTGTCCTGTGGTATCAGATCCTGTAAGGTGTGAGGTGCGGCCTCCATAGATCTATGATGTGTCCTGTGGTATCAGATCCTGTAAGGTGTGAGGTGCGGCCTCCATGGATCTATGATGTGTCCTGTGGTATCAGATCCTGTAAGTTATGAGGTGCGGCCTCCATGGATCTATGATGTGTTCTGTGGTATCAGATCCTGTAAGGTGTGAGGTGCGGCCTCCATGGATCTATGATGTGTCCTGTGGTATCAGATCCTGTAAGGTGTGAGGTGCGGCCTCCATGGATCTATGATGTGTCCTGTGGTATCAGATCCTGTAAGGTGTGAGGTGAGGCCTCCATGGATCTATGATGTATCCTGTGGTATCAGATCCTGTAAGTTATGAGGTGCGGCCTCCATGGATCTATGATGTGTTCTGTGGTATCAGATCCTGTAAGGTGTGAGGTGCGGCCTCCATTGATCTATGATGTGTCCTGTGGTATCAGATCCTGTAAGGTGTGAGGTGCGGCCTCCATGGATCTATGATGTGTCCTGTGGTATCAGATACTGTAAGGTGTGAGGTGCGGCCTCCATGGATCTATGATGTGTCCTGTGGTATCAGATCCTGTAAGGTGTGAGGTGCGGCCTCCATGGATCTATGATGTGTCCTGTGGTATCAGATCCTGTAAGGTGTGAGGTGCGGCCTCCATGGATCTATGATGTGTCCTGTGGTATCAGATCCTGTAAGGTGTGAGGTGCGGCCTCCATGGATCTATGATGTGTCCTGTGGTATCAGATCCTGTAAGGTGTGAGGTGCGGCCTCCATGGATCTATGATGTGTCCTGTGGTATCAGATCCTGTAAGGTGTGAGGTGCGGCCTCCATGGCTCTATGATGTGTCCTGTGGTATCAGATCCTGTAAGTTATGAGGTGCGGCCTCCATGGATCTATGATGTGTCCTGTGTATCATATCCTGTAAGGTGTGAGGTGCGGCACTCCATGGATCTATGATGTATCCTGTGGTATCAGATCCTGTAAGTTATGAGGTGCGGCCTCCATGGATCTATGATGTGTTCTGTGGTATCAGATCCTGTAAGGTGTGAGGTGCGGCCTCCATTGATCTATGATGTGTCCTGTGGTATCAGATCCTGTAAGGTGTGAGGTGCGGCCTCCATGGATCTATGATGTGTCCTGTGGTATCAGATACTGTAAGGTGTGAGGTGCGGCCTCCATGGATCTATGATGTGTCCTGTGGTATCAGATCCTGTAAGGTGTGAGGTGCGGCCTCCATGGATCTATGATGTGTCCTGTGGTATCAGATCCTGTAAGGTGTGAGGTGCGGCCTCCATGGATCTATGATGTGTCCTGTGGTATCAGATCCTGTAAGGTGTGAGGTGCGGCCTCCATGGATCTATGATGTGTCCTGTGGTATCAGATCCTGTAAGGTGTGAGGTGCGGCCTCCATGGATCTATGATGTGTCCTGTGGTATCAGATCCTGTAAGGTGTGAGGTGCGGCCTCCATGGCTCTATGATGTGTCCTGTGGTATCAGATCCTGTAAGTTATGAGGTGCGGCCTCCATGGATCTATGATGTGTCCTGTGGTATCATATCCTGTAAGGTGTGAGGTGCGGCCTCCATGGATCTATGATGTGTCCTGTGGTATCAGATCCTGTAAGGTGTGAGGTGCGGCCTCCATCGATCTATGATGTGTCCTGTGGTATCAGATCCTGTAAGTTATGAGGTGCGGCCTCCATGGATCTATGATGTGTTCTGTGGTATCAGATCCTGTAAGGTGTGAGGTGCGACCTCCATGGATCTATGATGTGTCCTGTGGTATCATATCAGATCCTGTAAGGTGTGAAGTGCGGCCTCCATGGATCTATGATGTGTCCTGTGGTATAAGATCCTGTAAGGTGTGAGGTGCGGCCTCCATGGATCTATGATGTGTCCTGTGGTATCAGATCCTGTAAGGTGTGAGGTGCGGCCTCCATGGATCTATGATGTATCCTGTGGTATCAGATCCTGTAAGGTGTGAGGTGCGGCCTCCATGAATCTATGATGTGTCCTGTGGTATCAGATCCTGTAAGGTGTGAGGTGCGGCCTCCATGGATCTATGATGTGTCCTGTGGTAACAGATCCTGTAAGGTGTGAGGTGCGGCCTCCATGGATCTATGATGTGTCCTGTGGTATCAGATCCTGTAAGTTATGAGGTGCGGCCTCCATGGATCTATGATGTGTCCTGTGGTATCAGATCCTGTAAGGTGTGAGGTGCGGCCTCCATGGATCTATGATGTGTCCTGTGGTATCAGATCCTGTAAGGTGTGAGGTGCGGCCTCCATGGATCTATGATGTGTTCTGTGGTATCAGATCCTGTAAGGTGTGAGGTGCGGCCTCCATGGATCTATGATGTGTCCTGTGGTATCAGATCCTGTAAGGTGTGAGGTGCGGCCTCCATGGATCTATGATGTGTCCTGTGGTATCAGATCCTATAAGTTATGAGGTGCGGCCTCCATGGATCTATGATGTGTCCTGTGGTATCAGATCCTGTAAGGTGTGAGGTGCGGCCTCTATGGATCTATTATGTGTCCTGTGGTATCAGATCCTGTAAGGTGTGAGGTGCGGCCTCCATGGATCTATGATGTGTCCTGTGGTATTAGATCCTGTAAGGTGTGAGGTGCGGCCTCCATGGATCTATGATGTGTCCTGTGGTATCAGATCCTGTAAGGTGTGAGGTGCGGCCTCCATGGATCTATGACGTGTCCTGTGGTATCAGATCCTGTAGGTTATGAGGTGCGGCCTCCATGGATCTATGATGTGTCCTGTGGTATCAGATCCTGTAAGGTGTGAGGTGCGGCCTCCATGGATCTATGATGTGTCCTGTGGTATCAGATCCTGTAAGTTATGAGGTGCGGCCTCCATGGATCTATGATGTTTCCTGTGGTATCAGATTCTGTAAGTTATGAGATGCGGCCTCCATGGATCTATGATGTGTCCTGTGGTATCAGATCCTGTAAGGTGTGAGGTGCGGCCTCCATGGATCTATGATGTGTCCTGTGGTATCAGATCCTGTAAGGTGTGAGGTGCGGCCTCCATGGATCTATGATGTGTCCTGTGGTATCAGATCCTGTAAGGTGTGAGGTGCGGCCTCCATGGATCTATGATGTGTCCTGTGGTATCAGATCCTGTAAGTAATGAGGTGCGGCCTCCATGGATCTATGATGTGTCCTGTGGTATCAGATCTTGTAAGGTGTGAGGTGCGGCCTCCATGGATCTATGATGTGTCCTGTGGTATCAGATCCTGTAAGGTGTGAGGTGCGGCCTCCATGGATCTATGATGTGTCCTGTGGTATCAGATCCTGTAAGGTGTGAAGTGCGGCCTCCATGGATCTATGATGTGTCCTGTGGTATCAGATCCTGTAAGGTGTGAGGTGCGGCCTCCATGGATCTATGATGTGTCCTGTGGTATCAGATCCTGTAAGTTATGAGGTGCGGCCTCCATGGATCTATGATGTGTCCTGTGGTATCAGATCCTGTAAGGTGTGAGGTGCGGCCTCCATGAATCTATGATGTGTCCTGTGGTATCAGATCCTGTAAGGTGTGAGGTGCGGCCTCCATGGATCTATGATGTGTCCTGTGGTATCAGATCCTGTAAGTTATGAGGTGCGGCCTCCATGGATCTATGATGTGTCCTGTGGTATCAGATCCTGTAAGGTGTGAGGTGCGGCCTCCATGAATCTATGATGTGTCCTGTGGTATCAGATCCTGTAAGGTGTGAGGTGCGGCCTCCATGGATCTATGATGTGTCCTGTGGTATCAGATCCTGTAAGTTATGAGGTGCGGCCTCCATGGATCTATGATGTATCCTGTGGTATCAGATCCTGTAAGGTGTGAGGTGCGGCCTCCATGGATCTATGATGTGTCCTGTGGTATCAGATCCTGTAAGGTGTGAGGTGCGGCCTCCATGGATCTATGATGTGTTCTGTGGTATCAGATCCTGTAAGGTATGAGGTGCGGCCTCCATCTATCTATGATGTGTCCTGTGGTATCAGATCCTGTAAGGTGTGAGGTGCGGCCTCCATGGATCTATGATGTGTCCTGTGGAATTAGATCCTGTAAGGTGTGAGGTGCGGCCTCCATGGATCTATGATGTGTCCTGTGGTATCAGATCCTGTAAGGTGTGAGGTGCGGCCTCCATGGATCTATGACGTGTCCTGTGGTATCAGATCCTGTAGGTTATGAGGTGCGGCCTCCATGGATCTATGATGTGTCCTGTGGTATCAGATCCTGTAAGGTGTGAGGTGCGGCCTCCATGGATCTATGATGTGTCCTGTGGTATCAGATCCTGTAAGTTATGAGGTGCGGCCTCCATGGATCTATGATGTTTCCTGTGGTATCAGATTCTGTAAGTTATGAGATGCGGCCTCCATGGATCTATGATGTGTCCTGTGGTATCAGATCCTGTAAGGTGTGAGGTGCGGCCTCCATGGATCTATGATGTGTCCTGTGGTATCAGATCCTGTAAGGTGTGAGGTGCGGCCTCCATGGATCTATGATGTGTCCTGTGGTATCAGATCCTGTAAGGTGTGAGGTGCGGCCTCCATGGATCTATGATGTGTCCTGTGGTATCAGATCCTGTAAGTAATGAGGTGCGGCCTCCATGGATCTATGATGTGTC